>NW_027530847.1:1889630-1905508 GCF_008692635.1 Crocuta crocuta
TTCTCTGGAGCAAAAATTTTTTTTTTTTTTTTTTTTTAATATGGAATGCTTCACGAATTTATGTGTCATCATTGCACAGGGGCCATGCTAACCTCTGTATTGTTCAATTTTAGTAGATGTGCTGCTGAAGCGAGCACTGGAGCAAAGATTTTTTTAAAAAAAAACAACAAAAAACAAACATAAAAAAACACTGTGCAGTGAAATGAGAAAAAAAAAACAAAACCACTCTGGGGNATACACTGTCTCTGTCTCTCTTAAAAATAAATAAACATTAAAAAAAAATTTTTAATGGCTCTGGGGTAAGATATTCATAAAACATAAGTTATTACACTCAAAGAATGATCTCTTATTCTGTAACTTGCCTTTTTTCTAGGTTAAAATCCTTGTGTGTGTGTGTGTGTGTGTGTGTGTGTGTGTGTGTGTGTGTGNCTTTGCCTCCCTCAAGTTTATTATATACTTTCAAATTATAAAAATCGTGTTTTATTTTCACATTTTAAAAAATGCAGACTAAGCACTCCCTATGGGCATAGCATACTTCTAGGTGCTTGGGGTATGGTCACAATAAAATTAGAAAATAAATTGAAGGGGCGCCTGGGTGGCTTAGTCGGTTAAGCGTCCGACTTTCGCTTAGGTCATGATCTCGCGGTTCGTGGGTTCGAGCCCCGCGTCGGGCTCTGTGCTGACTGCCAGCTCAGAGCCTGGAGCCTGTTTCAGATTCTGTGTCTCCCTCTCTCTCTGACCCTCCCCTGCTCACGCTGTCTCTCTCTCTCTCTCCTAGAAATAAATAAAAAACGTTTAAAAAAAAAAAGAAAAGAAATTGAAAAGGGGCACCTGGGTGGCTCAGTCAGTTAAGCATCTGACTCTTGATTTCGGTTCAGGACATAATCTCAGGTTTCCTGAGATCGAGCCCTGCATAGGTCTCTGTACTGACAGCATGGAGACTGCTTGGGATTCTCTCTCATCCTCCCCTGCTTGTGTGGATGCATACTCTCCCTCAAAATAAGTGAAATAAGCTTGAAAAAAAAGAAAAGAAATGGCACTGGGCTATAAACTTGTAAGGGCTAGGAATCCTGGTCACACCAATCTCCTTTTCCCTGACCCCTGGCAACAACTACTCTGACCTCCATTTCTGAAATTTTGTCATTTCAAAAATGTTCTAGAAGTAGAGTCATTACTGTATGTAACCTTTGAGGATTGGCTTTTTGTACTCCGCATAATCCCCTGGAGATTCATCCAAGTTGTATGTGTATCAATAGTTCATTTCTTTTCACTGCTGAGTGGCGTTCCAGGGAATGGATGTACCGCATTTGTTTGAATATTCACCCACTGAAGGGCATCTGGGTTGTTTCCAGCTTTTGGGAATACAGCTGCTAAGAACATTCTTGTACAAGTTTTTGGGTGACCACAAGCTTTTGTTACTCCGGAATAAATGCCCAAGATTGCAATTGCTGGGTCATATGGTACATGCATGTTTAATATATTTTTTTAAGTTTATTTTTTTGAGAGAGCTCACGCACATGCACACACATGAGCAGGGGAGGGCGGAGAGGGAGGGAGAATCCTAAGCAGGCTCTGTGCTGACGGCAGGGCTCAAACCCACGAACTGTAAGATCATGACCTGAGCCAAAATTAAGAGTTGATTGTGTAACCGACTGAGACATCCAGTGCCCCTGCATGTTTAATTTTTTAAGAAACTGCCAAACTAAACTAAAAAAAAAAGAAAGCCAAACTATATTTCTAGAGGACTATACTATTTTACATTCCCATGAGGAATATACAAATGATCCATTTTCTCCACATCTGAGCCAGCATTGATCATGTTTTTAATTTTAGCCATTTTGATAGGTGTGTAGTGCTTCTCATTGTGGTTTTAATTTGCATTTCCCTAATGGCTAGTGATGTTGAACATCTTTACATGTGTTTATTTTCCATCTGAATAACCAGTTCAGTGAAACATCTGCTCGTATCTTTGCTCATTTTCTAATTGGATTGTTTCTTTTCTTTACCACTGAGTTTTAAGAGTTTTTTTAAAAAAAATATATATATTCCAGATACCAGTTTGCCAGATATGTGTTTGTGAATATTTTCTCCCACCTGTAGCTTTTCTTTTCAGCCTCTTCATGTGGGCTTTCACAATTAGTTTTAAATTTTGGTAAGATCCAACTCATCACTTTTGTGTGTTTAGGTGTGTGTGGATTGTGTTTTTTGGTGTCAGGTTACCTTTTAGTTTTGAACCGTGTAAATGTATTCATTTTCTAAAATGTTTTAAGGTTTATTTATTTTTGAGAGAGAGACAGAGAGACAGAGACAGAGCACGAGCTGGGTAGGGGCAGATAGAGAGGGAGAAACGAATCTGAAGCAGGCACCAGGCTCCAAGCTGTCAGCACAGAGCCCGATGTGGGGCTCGAACTCATGGACCATGAGACCGTGACCTGAGCCAAAGTTGGACGCTCAACCAACTGAGCCACCCAGGCGCCCCATTTTCTAAAATGTTTAATTGACAAGAATTATAAATTAAAGAAATGAATGGCAGTGTTAAAATACCTGCTACATACAATTTCAAATCATCTGGAACACCCACACACTGATCCAAGGGCTCTTGGATGGCTTAGTCAGAAGAGCATGAGACTCTTGAACTTGGTCGAGGTCATGAGTTTGAGCCCCATCCTGGGTGTAAAGATTACTAAAATAAATTTTAAAACTTTATTTTTTTATTTATTTACTTTTTAAAATGTTTGTTTATCTTGAGAGAGAGAGAGAGAATCCCAAGCCGGCTCAGTATTGTCAGCACAGAGCCTGACATGGGGCTCAATCCCACGAAGCCATGAGATCATGACCTGAGCTGAAACCAAGAGTCAGACGCCCAACAGACTGAGCCACCCAGGCGCCCCTAAATAAAGAAACTTAAAAAAAAAAGAAGAAGAAGGAAAAACACTGGTCCAATGCGCAGAAGGTGCCCTGGTACATGGGTCCCGGGGAGAAGGTTCCCAGTGGCTGGGCCCTCCTGTAATAATCCCCTGTCATTCCCTTCCTGCAGATCAACATGTACCTGCTGTCACGAGTCCTGTTTGCCCTGTGCCGCCTGGGCGTGGAGAAGGGCTACATTCCCGAGCCCAGGTGGGACCCGTTTCCTTTGTTCACTGCGATAGTGTGGGGGCTGGTGCTGTGGCTCTTTGAGTACCACCGGCGCACCCTACAGCCCTCACTGCAGTCCTCCATGACCTACCTGTACCAGGACAGCGAAGTGTGGCACGACATCTCCGACTTCCTCCTCTACAACAAGAGCCTCCCCTCAAAGTAACGTGCCCCCGAGGTGCTTATGAGGGCTTCCACGCCTGAGACTGGCTCCGTCGGTGAATCCTCCCAGTGGATCCTTCTTCTCAAGATCGTGGTTCTCAGACTCCAACTTTTATCATCCCAGGGTTCCATTTGCCGAAGCAAAAGCACTGATTTCCAAGTCCCATTAGGTACTCTCAGATGGTGGAACAAGTGGAGATTCGGGCCCCGGAGCCTCGGATATGATTCCTTCTGTGCTGTTCACTTCTGTGAGACGGGGAAAGACACCCCCTCTGGGCATCAGGGGTCATGGAGCTCAGAGGAGGGCCCTGAAGTCTCTTTCTGGTGCGTACGGTCTTCAATCGTTCTTAAATAACAGTGCTCCTTGCTGGTGGGCAGTGGGTTGCAAATCCGTTTTTAGAAAATACTATATTCCTTGCTCAGGTGTTCTATTGGAGAAGCTCTAGAATTCCACTGTCCAGTAGAAGCACCGTGCGATCCATATATGTAATTGAAATTTTTCTTAGTAGCCACATTAAAAAAGGTAGAAAGAAGCAGGTGAGAGTAATCTTAATTATACATTTAATCCAGTATTTCTAAAATATTATCATTTTAACATGTTATTAATAACAAGTAACAATAAACAATCAGGTATGTGTTGTATGCTTAGAGCGTGTCTCAGTTTGGACCAGTCATATTTCAAGTGCTCAGTAGCCACATGTGGCTAGTGGCTATATAGATATGGAGCACTTTTGTACTTGCAGAAAATTCTAGTGGACAGTGCAGATTTAGAGCTGGGGGATATGGGTTTGAGTCCCCACTCCACCACTGCATAATCTTGGAGAAGGTTCTTAGCCTCTCTGAGCCTCAGTTTCCTGTAAAATGAGGATAATCATACACATCCGGTGTCCTCATTGGACTTGTGTAACTACAACAGCTGCTACTACTACTAAGTACTTCCATGTAGTGAGCTCCTACTTCCTCCCGGTGCTTTGCACATATTATTTTTAATCCATGCAGTGACCTTGCAAGTATGTATTCTGATCCTCATTTCACAGATGTGGACACAGGATCAGAAAGGGGAAGTAAACTGCCCAAGGTCATACAACTTGTATGGTAGCCAAATCAGGGTTTGAACCCAGAGCTGTCTGAGTTCAAAGCCCATGGTTTTTTTTCAGTGCCTTATGTTAAACTTAGAAACCTAAGCTATGCTATGCAAACGTTAGCTAGTTATAGGATTGGTTCCAGACGGGGATGCAAAACGCAGGTGCCCACAGGGGCCTGGCAAGGGGCATGAATGAAAATGTGCACTAGGGAGTAATGGGGACAGGGTGAACTGAAGACTCAGGTGCCAATCTCATTTTTAAAATCAGTGTGCTGGATAAATCAAACAGGTCTCCAGGAAGATTTGGTCCATGGCCCACCAGTTGGAGACCCTTGGTCTAGTAGAAATACTTCAGTCTCTTTTTATATTTTAGAAATTACTAGTAGAAATGTGCACATGAGTCACTGGTGATCTTATTAAAATGTAGATTCTGACTCAGAGAGTTTGCGCTGGGGCCAGACATCCTGCATTTCTCACAGGCTTCCAGGCGCTGCTCGTGGTGCTGCTCGTCTGAGCCATACCTTGAGTAACGAGGTAGTAGGGAATGATATGCAATGGACCATTCTCCCTTGTTACAAATGAGGAAACTGAGTCACAGAGCTGTTAGGTATCATGTCTGATGCTAACAGCAGCGTTCTCAGCCACAATGTTGTACTACACGCTTGGAGAAGGTGATCTGGAAGGTCCCTGAATTCATTCTGGAGGCTGAATGAGATCCCAAGGTTATGAGGAGGAAGGGGGTGGCCATCAGCAAGTAGATGCCGGGGGTGCTTCACCCATATCCCCTCCAGCTTACCGCTTCACCGCACACCAGCCAGCTTTTCCAACTGCCACTCCTGTCTTTGTGCCTAAGGGCCCTCTCTTGCCACTGGCGCCTGCTCCGCCACCCCACAGCAGGTCTGGAGGACTACCACATCCCAGGAGCAGCCCTCTGCCAGTGACTGATGAATGTCCACGCCCCCCCGCCCCCCATTATCACTGGGTGGGGTAACTCTGAGGCGCATGCTCCACACTGGCTCCCAGAATTCCCCAGCGGGACTGAACTCGGGCTGCCCACAGTGGTCACTTGCTTGATAACACCCCCTTCCCTGTCACCCTTCCTCATGCCTGTACCGGTACTTCCTGGGACCACTTCCCCAATAAACCACTTGCACTGAAATCCTTGTCTTGGGGTCTGCTATTGAGGAAACCCAAAATAAAATCGGCCTCCGACTCTCCTCCTTAGGTGAAGAGTCCATATAACATGGTGATTAGGGACATGGACGTGGGAGCGAGAGCACCTGGGCTCAGCCCTGTTTCCTTGGGCAAGTGGCTTAACCATTCTGTACCTCTTTCTTCGTCTGTGAAGTATGCATTCTGATAGCTCTCACCTCACAGGATGGCCTGGGGGATTAAACAGTATGATGAATATAAAGTAAGCACTCAACAAATGTTTGCTGTTATTTCTAATATAGCATCCCAACGTAGGAGGAAGCGTGGTCCTAAGAACTGAGTATCCCCCTCTTTTAGCCTGGCCTACCCCCCAGCTAAAGGTAGAGCCTTGGCTGTGTGCCTGCCTAACATCCCCCCACTGCTGTGGGGGCCTGGCCGGCTACACCACCGACTGTCTCTGCTCTCTAAGAATAGGTTTCCCTCACAGATGGCATCTCTCTGGATCCTGCCAGAGCATCTGGTGCCTCCAACTGCTCACTCCAGGGAGGAAGGCTGTGTGGTCCTTGCTGAGGAGCAGAACTCTGGCTTCCAGCAGACCTGGGAGGAGTCCCCAGTTGGCTCCCTCCTAGCTGAGCTTCCATTTCCTAAGATCTGTGAAACGGGCATTGCCAAAGAGCCCTTGGCACACAGTAGGCACTCTGTAAATGCTAGTTCCTGAAATAGCACAATGGTTTAATGTGTGTATTAAGGACCTGCCACACTCCTGTGAAGTCTGCTGACACGTAAGACTGTACAAAATAATTTTTCAGCAAAACTCACCCGGTACAAAAGGTACATCATGAGGAAAAGTCAAGTTCCGTCGTACTCCCAGGCTCCAGCCTCAAGCCCCCTGTCTTGCCAGGGGCACTTACTCTTAGCACTTGCTAGAACAGTCTTTCCGAGATATTCTGTGCATGGCCACCTATCTTTGTCTGATTAGAAACTTTTTGAAAAGATTTTGGGGCGTTTGGGTGGCTCAGTCGGTTGCGCATCCGACTTTGGCTCAGGTCATGATCTCATGGTTCGTGGTTTGAGCCGCGCGTCGGGCTCTGTGCTGACAGCCAGCTCAGAGCCTGGAGCCTGTTTCAGATTCTGTTGTCTCCCTCTCTCCCCGCACCTCCCCTGCTCACGCTATCTCTCTCTCTCTCTCAGAAATAAATAAAACAATAAAAAAAAAAAAAGATTTTATCTTTAATCTGCACACCCAACGTGAGGCTCAAACTCACAACCCCCAGATCAACGGTCGATCAAAAGTCTCATGCTCCATGGACGAGCCAGCCAGGCGCTCCTGTCTTACGAGTAACTTTTACATCACACTGTCATCTCAACAAATCTTTGGCATTTCTTCCTTGTCCTCTGTGTGCTCCGTTTCCCTGTGATCAATAATCTAATATGAGAGTGAGCCCTTTCTTTGAGCTGCTTCCTACCCCAACTTTTCCCCTTGACCCCCCAAATATCTCAGGCAGGCTCTTACTGTAATCAGAGTAAAGATGAACTTCCCTAGATATCCAGAGCCTCACCCTCAGTGGCACCCCACTTTCAGGTCCGTGGAGCTCCGAGTGAAAGGGAAAGGACAAAACAGGTTAATTTGCGGCCCTTTAGCTGCTCCGCTCTCAAATTAGAGATCGTTCCGTGATACCCATGTGAGAGCAGTGATTCATAGGCTGAGACGCCAAGAAACTGCCTCCCGTGACGCTCCCTGCTGCCTTCCACATCGCAGGCCCCAGAAAGAATTCTCGAGGTGGTGTTTCTTTCTCCATCGCTCGCTCGGGTTTACAAGAATCAGGCTTCGAACCCGATGCTCTCCTAAACCAGAACATCGTGCTGCACGCACTCCACTTCCCAGAGCGAACCCCATGTCACCACAATCTGTGACTTCAGCTGGGTTGCTTTCTTTAACGAATTAGAGGGTATTTATAAAAAGAAACATTATTCCCCCCCCCCCAACNGGAAAGAGTGTGTCTTCTTCCAGCCCTGAAGAGCATCTGGGTGAGAGGGGTTTCATTTTAACCAGAGAGTCTCCTGCAGGACTCGCTCGCGGGAGATACAGGCCGCAGGGGTCCAGGTGGACGACAGAGGGAAGGCTGGGCCCCCTTCTGGGTATTGTTTTTAGAGTGCTTCCTAACGGCGGGTTCCCGCTTTCTGTACCAGGTCTCTGTGCCCAGAGCTTTGTAGGCGTCACGATTTCATAAACGAGACAGCAAAACAGGCAAAATCGAAATGTAGGTCATAGGGTCTCCATCCGAAACCTCATTCTCATTGCTTTTCCAGGCTTCCTCCGTCAGACTCTCCTCATGGGCTGGATGTCAGCTGAGGGAAGGATCCAGGCCAGACCACATCAGCTCTTATGACTTTTCTTTTTAGCGGGTCTTTTTAGTGTGTCACGAACCCCTTTGGCATCTGGTGAAGCCTATGGACTCTTCTCAGAATGCTGTTTTTAAAACCCATTAAATAAAATACATGGGAGGGATGCCTGGGTGGCTTAGCTGGTTGAGTATCTGTGGCTCAGGTCATCATCTCACAGTTCGTGGGTTCGAGCCCCGAGTTGGCTCTGCACTGGCAGCATGGAGCCTGCTTGGGATTCTTGCTCTCTCCTCTCTTTCTGCCCCTCCCTTGCTTGCACTTTCTCTCTCAAAGTAAATAAATAAATAAAACTTTAAAAGTAAATAAAATACATAGGATTATTGAGGTGCCTTGCTTGCTCAGTTGGTGGAGCATGTGACTCTTGATCTAGGGGTTGTGAGTTTGAACACCAAGTTGGGTGCTCAGATTACTTAAAATCTTGGGGCACCTGGGTGGCTCAATCGGTTGAGTGTCCAGCTTCAGCTCAGGTCACGGTCTCACAGTTTGTGAGTTTGAGCCCCTCATCAGGTTCACCGCTGTCAGCATGGAGCCTGCCTCGGATCCTCTGTTCCCCTCTCTGCCCCTGCCCTGCTCACTCTCTCTCTCTCTCTCTCTCTCAAAAATAAACATTAAAAAAATTCTTTTTAAATAAAATCTTTAAAAATCGTAAAAATAAAATATATAGAATTTCAAAAGACAAGAATTATATTGACCATTGAGATAATAATCAACATATTTTTTAAATTTCTGATTTAGTAATATATGTTCTTTTTTGAGCACAGTAAATAAATAGATAGTGGCAGATCTAAAAGTGTCATGATTGTACAGGTGCATTAGGCATAAACAGTACCTCCAGATCCTGCAGCAGCTGTGACAGGGCACCGACGGAGCTGTGGTTTCTGTTGCTGGTAAAGTCCCAGCGTTGCTAATCGGCCTCTGGTCTATTGCCTACATGGAGTTGAAGGAGATGTTACATTGCAGCCAGAGGCTGATGACTACATAGATGTCATTTTCTTCTCTGTCAAGTTCCTGGAACTTGGGATCATGGGTCACAGATTCAGAACTTCTGTTTGAGAGTGACCTCAGCCTGACCACATGGCAGCTGTCACTGTTTACTTAACCCTGAGCACGTGACTAATAAAAACACTGGCTGATGTTGTCCGAGTCCCTGTTAAGCACCAAGTACCTGGTGATATTGGATGCTAGGACTCAACAATGGGAGAAGCCAGCTCCTGCTCACCGGGGGCTTAGAGTCAAGGGAGGGAAGGCTGAACCATGAATACACAAATAAGATAATTTTGGAGAGCTCTGAAGTCAATAGAATGATGGGGAAAGGGAGAACAAGAAAGTCTATTTTCCAGAGAAGGCCTCTCTGAGATCCATGAGGAGAGAGCCACGCAGAGATACAGGGGAAGGGTGTTCCCAGCACAGGATCTGCAAAGTGTGCAGAGGAGGGAACCAGCTGAAAGCATTCCAGGGCCTGGCAAGAGGCCCACTGTGGCTGGGACAGAGTGCGGGGTGGGGGTGCGCTGGAGTGCTGGAGCATTGCAGATGGAGGCTGAGAAGCTGGCGGAGCCCATCAGGCAGGCTTTGTGGGCAGAATAAGTGGTTTGGGTTTTCTTCTAAGTGTTACGGGCAGCCTCTGGCAAATTTAAGCAGGGGAGTGATATGATGCAATTTGCATTTTCAAAAGATTCTTCTAGCTACAAGTGGAAGAGAGTGTAGGGGGCCAGGCTGGCTGTAAGGATCCAGTAAGGAAGCCACATGGTGAGAGACCATGGCAGCCTGGACCAGCGTGGAGCTATGAGGTGGAGAGGAGTGGACAGATGTGGGGTGTAATTTGGAGAGAGACCTGTGGTCCAGGGCTGTGGGGATGAGAGAGAGGGGTATATGGCCCCCATATTCCTCCTCCTTCGGCCTTCCCCCCCCACCTGAGAAAAGAAAGCCCTGACCTTGCCACCCCCCCTTGCCTCTTCAGCCCCCTACAGCCCTGGGGCCCCTGGCATGCGGCTTCCCAGCTGGCCCCAATTGTTATTACTCCCCAGGGAGTCATGGGAACACACTCCCCCTGCCCCCTTCAGCCCCCTCTTCCCAGACAGGGCCAGGCCCTAACAATGCCCCCTCAGCCAGCCAGTGGCCTGGACACAATGCCCCTGATTCGGTTCATTGCCAGCTCGAGGAGGCCTGCTGGGTTTCCTGGCCTGTTTGGCATATATATAACTCTGGCTTCCAGCAGGGATTTTTTTTTTTTTTTAACAACAACAACAAAAAATCCCTGGCTCCTCCTTTCTGAATATCTTAATATATTATAAAAAGCCTTTCTCTTCCTATCCTGAGAGCCCTCCCTACTCCCCTCCCTAACTGCATTTGCCATGTGCCTGTCAACCGCTCTCCCCCGCCCCCAGACCAAATGCAGGTCAGCAGGTGTCAGCGAGAAAACGAGAAAAAGAAAAGCCGCTTGCTCCACCATGGCCAGCCTCGAATGTGCTGGTGATGCTAAAGATCATGAGAATAATCTGAGGGCTTGTGACATGGCAGGCACCATGCCCAGTGCGTTTTGTACACAATATCTCATTACGTCTAAGGCACCATCAAAAATGAACTACATTATTTTGAGCCCCTAAGAAAGAAAGGAGCCACCAACTAAAATTTTAGGACATGCCATTAGTCAATGGCAATCAAATATGATGCACTTCCATTTCAGAGGTATTAAAATATGGGCGGGGGGGAGAACTCTTCAAATCCATGGAATGATGAGATTGCCTTACCTACACACTTCATTGCCCTCTGAGCATATTTTTCTCCTTGTCTTTGTGTCGACATTTGCCAACTAGAGTTTGGGGGCGGGGGGCAGTACAGGGATTGCTTGATGAAAACTCTCCTGGTCTGCACCCTCCCTAGAATGATTTTTCTTGCCTTCTTGAGAGGAGGTGTAGGCAAGCTGCGTCAGTGATTCATCTTTCATTCCTAATAACAGTTGACATTTACTGAGCACTCTCTCTGTGCCAGGTACTGTCCTAAGCACTTTAATGTCCCAACAGCCCTATCAGGTAAACACTATTTTTATCATCTTCATTTTACAGATGAAAAAAACAGAGCCCCTCTGCTCTAAGGGTCCCGTACTGACACTGCAGCCTTGGTCCCAGCAAGCACGGCTAATGTGTCTGGTTTCCCCACTCTCCTTGTGTGAGTGAAAGCACTCACTCACATGATGTGAGAAAGCATCATCCTTTCTCAGAAGTTGGGGATGATGTAGAGAATGGAAGTGACACTGGGGGAGCCTTGAAGAGAAGAGAGGTCTCCAGAGCCTGAGTTCAGTGGGTAGTAGGGTTTGGGGGAAGGGAGGATGGCTTACCAACCTGGGACGTGTCCACTTACACTATCGTACCTTGGACCCTCTGGCCCACACCCTACTGAACATATGGACCGATGGATGGCCAAGGATTTGGCCAAGGCCATGCAGCCAGGCAACTGTTGGCTGGCATCAAGCTCCGTGTCTCCTGTTTCACCATGAACGCCCACTTTCTCTGCTCTCTCACGGCCATGTCTTGTCTTTAGTTACCTGCAAAACAGGGGCTATGCAGGTGATAGTTAGTTCCTCGACGGTAAGAATATCACTAATGTGAGTTAACATTTATTGGATGCTTACTCTCTGCCAGCCACAGGCATCAGGGATTGCAAACTCAGATATCTGGAATGGCAGGGCAAGTAAGGTCACTGAGTGAGGCAAGCCAGGCAGGGACTATGGTGGCCCAGAGGGTCAAGTCTCTGGCGAAATGGGCAACAGCAACCGCTCAGCACTGACGGCCTGCCTAATGTTGCCAGATAGTATGGTTTTAAAGGAAAGCCAGATATTTGAATTTTTATAGAGCATTTTCCGGCTTAAGAAAATTTTAAATTGATTCACAATTCAACAAACAAACAAACAACAACAACAACAGAAACCCTGTGGGCAAATTAAATCATGCCTGTGAGCCAGTTTGCAAATCTGCTTGTTTAACCTGACACCCATACTATGAAGGAGCTTTGCCCCTTGTTCTCTGGATGGAGTGTGCAAGGATCTTTAAGAGCATAAATCACCTACTCAAGGTCATCTAGCCAAGCCACGGAGTTGGGGCCTGCCTGACTCCTGAAACCTGCTCCTAAGTTTGATGGCCTCTCAGATGTGTTCAGCACAGCCAGAACTGGCATGGCGACAGAACATCTCCAGGGACAGCAAACCGTCAGTCAGAGAATTCAGTGTAGCAACAAGGGATCATTTGAAACAAATGTGATGTTGTAGACATAAAATTCCCCACCTCCCCCTGCCAGAACTCAACAATGGATGTCTCTGTGTCCCTTAACAAAATTCAGTCACCACAGAATCATTTCTCCCAATTATGCACTACTTATGGGATGTTCGTGTTTGGAGACTTTTTTTTTTTTCAAACCTAAGAATGTATATTTAGGTGAGGTGGTGTGTGTGGAGCAAATAGCCTTGAATTATTTGTGGTGCTTGTGAAACTTCTTAATGAGCATATTGTACACGTTCATGTAAATAATTCTGACTCTCCCACTGGACTGTGAGCTCCAGGTATGAGAGATGGGTCTGTTTTGCTTCCAGCTGTCTCCCCAGCACCTAAGCATAATGTCTGACACAATTGCTCAATAAATATTTGTGGATCAAATGAGGTTCCAGAAGTGAATTAACTTGTCCAGGATCACACAGACCAAGGTTTCCATTTGTATCCACTTGATTTAGAAGTTCATGCTCTCACTTCTACACTTGGAATCCTCCCTCTTGGAAAAATTTAAGGCGAGGATCATGGGCCCAGGAGTTTCCCCCACTTTGGACTCTTCTAGAGTTAGATGTTGGCAGACAGGTGGTGATGGGGGTGAGTGCCTACTAGTTAAGCCACTATCCACCATAATACCTTTTGGAAACCACACATTATATAATCTTGACAGCCCCGAGCCTGACTCTTGGTGTATTTACAGGGGGTGTTGAGGTATAAAGTGCTGGCCCTAGTGTTTTGCAGTGGAACAGGCTAAGTTCCCATCTCATTTCTGCTCCTTCACCTTGAGCTGCGAGTGCCCCTCCCTGAGCCTCCTTCCTGCACCATGTGGATAAACAAGCTTCACTTAGGGGATTATTGGCTGAAAGGAGATCATCACTGGAGTGGCTGCCCAGTAATTGTGGATTTTTTGGAAGCTTACCAGCCAGAAGAGAACTGTTGATGTGGAGAACAGCCTTATCAGTATCTCCCAGGCTTGAGGCCAAGGGGCCCCATCTTTCAGGCCTTTGCTGTTTCAAGTGGGTATTAATAGATACAGAAGAACGTTATCTCTTCCTTTAATTCACACTGGGAATCCTGGTCTTCCCTCCTTTCTGCTGCAGCAGGACAGGAGGGATTCTGGGAAGAAGGGCACCTGATTCTACCTGGGAGGTTGGGTACTTGAATACTTTGGGGAGAGCAGGGCTTTGGTAAACCTCTAGCTTTGACTTCACCAAGCATGAATAATAGCCCTTTCATCTGCTAGGCAAGCTCATGCCCTTTGGGCCTCAGCTTGTTCATCATGAAATGGGGCAATAACATGTCTTCCTTCTCCAGAAACCAGTACAGTGCCTGGCATATGACAAGTCCTCAATAACTTTTTTGAATGCCTTTTGGGTATGAGAGGGCTTTACAAAGAGAATGTTATTGTTATTGAGACCTTTGGGGGAAGATACAGAGAAAGGAAACTCCCATCTGGAATGGGACTGTTGCTGGCTTCTCTCATCCTTTGTCAGAGTCTGGCTTGGTTATTTCAAATGAGACCTACCATTCTAATAATGGTGGCTTCTCTGTCTGGGGAGAAGGGGAACAGGATGATCCCATGGCTGGCAATCCAGTGTAGGCCAAGTTCTATCACTGGCTGGCATCATACTCCTTGATGGGCCTCAATTTTCCCATCTCTACAGCAAGAGACTTACAGTCTCTATGGTCCCTTCTAATGCGGACACAGTCTAAGATTTACAATGAGCAATTTCAAAAACTGCTTAGGAACTCCTGCTGCTTTCCTAGACCACCTCATAGTTTATAAAACACTTTCAGCTCCGTTATGTTATTTAAAAAATTTTTTTTACTGTTTTATTTATTTTTGAGAGAGAGAGAGAGACAGCATGAATAAGGGAGGGTCAGAGAGAGAAGGAGACACAGAATCCGAAACAGGCTCCAGGCTCTGAGCTAGCTGTCAGCACAGAGCCTGATGCAGGGCTCGAACTCACGAACCGTGAGATCATGACCTGAGCTGAAGTCGGATGCTTAACTGACTGAGCCACCTCCCTTATGCTTTTTATCCTCGTGGCAAGCTTGGAAGAGGCCAAGGCAAAGTGCCCCTTTAACAGATAAGGAAACTGGAGCTGAGAATTGTCCTCAAGGGGCTATAATTTGAGGCTGCACCACATATTTTGGCTATATAGGTATATTATTTGTTCTCAAATGTGAACCTGCATAAAAATCACCTGGAATTGGGGGTTGGGGTGGNGATTCTTGGAGACTTAAGAGACTTAGTTGGCAAGGCTGGGGTGGGCCCAAAGGTAACGAGTGCCCAGGCCAGGTGCCTGAAGGACTACTCCTGGATAGCCCCAGCCTCCTTGTTGTATGCTGGGTAGCTTCAGGCATCAGCCTGTTTCTTTCCTAACCTTTCTTAGCATATGTTCTGGGCCAGGCCAGTGTTGGGAGGAGGCCCTAAGGGAGCTCCCAGTCTGGTAGTAGAGGCAGATGGAGAAATTGAGTGTGTGGTCAATGCTGGAACAGAGGCGGCATTGGGCAATGGCAGCAATGAATAACTACAACTCTGGAGGAAGTCATGTTATTCTGGGCCTAGGGACTTGATCCTTGTTTGTGTATTAACTACTTTTTTTTTCCCCCTGTGGGTCATCCCCACCAGATGGCAGGCAAGTTCATAGAAATGATCAAGTCTCAGATCTCTGCCCTCAGAGCTGGCACAAGGCCTGGCACAGAGGAGAGGACAATATTGGTCAAATCAGCTGACCTGAGCAACGAGAAATGGCTGATGGAGAGGTCACAGGGCCTCAGGATTAAATGCATTTTCATGCTCAGCACCCTCACTTCCTCCCTTTGTGAGGTCTAACATGGAGTTAATGGTGGAAATTCCTCATCATGTTGTAAGCATTTGTTGCCTCTGTTCCTCGCCTCCTCTTTTCACTAGACTGAGCTCTTCAAAGTCTGAGCTAGGAATGAGGCACAAAGCAGACTCTCAAAACGTTTGTTGAATAGATGAGTGAATGAATGAGTTCAAGCAGAAGCTGTGCATTGGCTATTGAAGGGATTCCAGCTAAAAGAGGGCTTATAGGAAAGCCCCAAGCTGTGTTGGGCCAGATGTCCCTCCTCATTTTCTAGCAGCCCCCCTCTGCTCAGGGACAAGACAGGTGCAGGATTTGAACTAAATGTATAGGTGGGGCCAGTTGAGGATGGGAGCCGCAGCTGGGGCTTTGAAGATGGACCTGAGAACCTAGAAACGCGGAAGAGCAGTATCTAGTGATTTGAACCGAGCTTGTTGGAGCTACAGGTGGAGGAATCTGGGAGTCACGTGAGGTCTGCGTGCGGTTAGAGGTGCAGAACGGACCCTCTGTCCTAAAGGTCTCTAAACACAGGGATCAGCAGGATGCGATGCGTCGGGGCGGGAACCTGGCCACCACGCCTGGGGTAGGGACAGTCCCCACTGGGGGCGGGGAGTGCGAAACCTCCTGGCACCGCCCCGACAAAGCCTGCGCGCGCCCGGTTCCGCGATTGGCCGCGCCTCCTCGCGCCGACGCCCCGTCCCGCCCACCGCCGCCGGTCCGGTGCGCTGCAGCCAATGGGTACAGTCGCCGTCGCCTACGTCACAGTCCAGGCAGCCAATGATGGGAGCGCTCCGCGGCTCGTGGCTCTTTCGCGGCAAAAAGGATTTGGCGCGTAAAAGTGGCCGGGACTTTGCA
>NW_027530847.1:1905604-2016874 GCF_008692635.1 Crocuta crocuta
CCCCGGGCTGGGCGGGGCCGGGCCTGGGTTGGGCCTCCGGGCCCCGCCCCGGGGTGCGGGGTGACCTCGGGCCAGTCCCCGTTTGCTTCTGTGCTGTGGGCCTCACCTTCCCGGAGCCGCTCGAGGGTCAGACTCCGTGATAATAATGGCCCACGTGTATTCAGTTGGCGCTGCCTGCATGCCAGGTCCCTGGCCCACTTGGAGCCGGCTAAAACTCAACAGCCATGCTGTGAGCTCAGTGTTAATCACTGTGCCCATCTGAATTGAGGCCCAGAGAGGGGAAGTGACTTGCCCCCGGTCCTACGGCTGCAAGTGGTAGGTCAGGGATTTGAACTGAGGCCTGCTGGCTTCAGACCAGAACTCTTGGCGGGGTAGTGGCACCTGCGCCTTGGGGAAGTGAAGAGGGGCGTTCCTGGAGCTAGACTGTTGAAGAGTCATTGAGGAGACCCTCCTTCCTGCCTAGATGCTCCACTGCCAGGTGCAGGCCTGGGCCTCTGGGCCTCTGGGGACAGGCCTCCTGGCTGGGAGGCCTTCTCTGCAGGGGCGGGGTGGCTGGGCCAGCTGCTGATCCCCTCCTTCTGCCTGTCCTTCCATCTGCCACCCTCCACTCTCACAGGCTCTGGTTGCCATGGAACCTCATTAATCAGACAGGCAGACCCCTAGGCCCCTGGGAAAGTACTGGGTGGGCTGGACCTCAGGGATCTGGAGTGGAAGCCCCCAGTGCCAGGAGAGAGGAAACATCCCAGGGAAATGCTTTGATAAAGTGCTCCCGGAGCAGCAAGAGGCTCAAGACTGGGGTGGGGTGGGGGGCGCAGAAGAGGTGGCTGAATTACCGGGAAGAAGGGAGTAGAGGCCCTGAGCTTGGACCTGTGGGCTTCAGGACTGGGTGTGGAGACCAGTTTGACTGGCAGAGCCTGTGGGTGAAGGTGGGGCTTGGAAGGCAGGCAGGGGCCAGGCCAGCCTGGCAGGATGGGGTCTCAGCAGGGGGCTTGGAGCAAGTGGGAGGGGTGAGGCAGAGCCCAGGGCAAGGAGGTGGAAGCTGTCCAACTGCTTATGGGGGCCTGGGTGGCAGCTGGTCCCTGAGGCATCCCAGCAGGCAAGTCTCCCCTAACTCCCTTGGCCTCTCGCCCAGTTCTGCCTTCCTTCCGGAATCACCAAGATGCTAATAATAATAACAATAGGAGCCACCATTGTTTTGAGACTGTTTTGTGTGCCAGGCTCTGTGCCAAGCACTTCACCCAATTAACTCTCAACAACTATCCCCTTTTACAGATAGAGAAGCTGAGACCTAGAGATGGTAGGTCATTCAGCTAGTGAAGTGGTGGGGCCAGTCCAAACTTCCTGAGCGGTTAACCAATTAACCACTGGAATGCCTTGCCTCCTGGAGATGTTAATAGAGGGCGAAAGAAGTTCACAGACCCTTCTAATGGGTGAAAGGAGGAGGATTCTCCCAAGAGTGGGTCACCTACATCCCAGTGGCCTGTCTCTGCCAGTGCCAGCTTGGGGCCTGGACATGAAAACTGCATTTAACTGACTGACAAGTACTTAGCAGGCCTGGGGCTGTAGAAGCCGAGCTCCAGGCTCAGAGGGACTGCCAGAGACTGGGCTGAGGAAGTGGACTCCACCCCACCCCCAGTGGTGTCAGGGGCAGCCTCTGCGAGCCTGAGCATTCCATTCATTCAGCTGTTGTTGAGTTAATGAATGCCCAAGAGGTACTAGACGCAAGCAACCAAAAACCTCTGCCCTCTACAGTACTTAAGTGCTAATAGCCATTTTCTGTCAGTGGATGGTTGGGGTGAAGGCTGGCACCATCCTGGAGCTAAAGCCCAGAAAAATGGGCCCAGCTTTTGCCCTCCAGTACTGCCCAACTCTTGTACCCCTGGGTAGCCACTGGCCAAATGAGCTGTGGCCTCCGCTGACCCTCTGCCCTGCCATTTGTTTGGGACAGTCTTTGAAACAAGCTACAGGATCAGCTTCTGCAACCGTGAGCATTCCTTGAGCACCTCTAGCATACAAGGGTCTGTGCAATTCAGCCATTCCTCTGGGCGCTTCCTGTCCACCTCTATCCTGTCATCCTGGCTATTAAAAAACAAATTAAATATAATGCACATTGACTGGGGCACCTGGGTGGCTCCATCAGTTGAGCCTCCAACTTGAAATTGATTTCTCCTCAGGTCCTAATCTCTGGGGTGAGATTGAGCCTCACGTCAGGCTCTGCACTGAGCTTGGAGGCTGCTTGGGATTCTCTCCCTCTGATCCCCAGGTGTAACCCCACGCGTGTATGTGCTTGCTCTCTCAAAATAAATTAACATTTTTTTAAAAATACACATTTACTATAGAAAAATAGAGACTAAAAAGTTGAAGGGGGCAGGATGCCAGCCCCATCCATTTTTCCTTCTGATTTTTTTCCTAAGCCTCTTTTTTTTTGAGGTGGTTGTGACAGCTTTCTTTTTCTTAAGTTTTAAAAATTGTAGTTTTCCCTTTATTTCTGTATTCAAACAGTGGATCATCCACACCTTACAGATATGGTAACAGTCTCCCATGATTGTCCCCCACCCACACACCATACAGAGCTGGCTTCTAGAATGGATTCTAAAAAATATTTTGATTTTTAGAAACTGGAGAAAAATGTTTCATGAGCTTTTTAATCCAAAAAGGGATCACATAAATGCATTGCCCTCTAACAATGTTTTTGTTTTTTTTTTTTCCTTTGCCCTTATATCTTCGAGAGGATTCTGTGTCACCTGCTTCAGTCCTTGACAACAGCGTGGTATTCTAGGGGCTGAATGAGCCATAGTTTTTGTGGCTCCCTTTCCATGGATGGGTATTTGAGCCATCCAGATTTTTTTTTTTAACCAGTGTTCTGTGTGTCCTCACCTCTGCCTTTCCAGGCCCCTGTGCTAAGATCTCTAGAGAGCAGTGGTAGACATTGACATCTGCTTGAGGCCTTGCTTTAGTGTGTGGCATTGACCTGTCTTCAGGGTGGGCAGGGGCCTGCACAACAGGGGGAAGATGCAGGGAGGGGTGCCACTATCAGAAGCATGCCAGGTTCAGGCCCACGGGGCTAGGCTGGAGAGGAGGTACATTCTGGTTGGGTTTTGGGGGCCAACTTTTGGACTAGGCTCCAGGGAGGCAGGACTCGTGGTAGATAGGAAGGTGGGCTCAGTGCCGCCTGTTAGGGCTCACATGCTGGCCCCGCCTCTCACCGCCTATGCAACCTTTCCGAGGTGTAGGTTCCTTGGGCAGTGGAGAAGTCATCATGGCACCTGCTGGCAGAGTCTGGGCAGAGGGTTTGATGACCGAATGCAGGTGAAGCAATTATTTAGCTGTACTCAGCACACAAGAGCACTCAGCACATGTGAGTGCTTCTATCCCCGGGACACATGAGGGAACCTGTGAATGCAGTCTGAGGCAGGGTCTGCAGAGGTTCATATAATAAACAGTTGATGCCAGGCACTGCATACAGTGGCTATTTAGGCCCAGTGCCTGCCCCCAAGGGGCACTGCCTTCCGGGTGAAACACATCTGCAGAAATTTGCATTGAGAGATAATGTGGGGAAAGGTCAGGTATGAGGCATTTTAGCAGGAGAAGGGACACAGTCTGTTGCAGGATCAGAAAGACGTAAGTGATGGGTAAGGTGCCTGCCTCCAGAGGTGGAAGGAGTTGGTGTGAAGAGTAGGAGGGAGGGAACCAGTATGGGCTAAGGCTTGGGGGCACAGGTTTGTGACAAAACGTGTCTGCAGAAGTGCACGTGGAGAAGTGACAGAGGAGGACACTAGGGTTGAGAGGGACAGATGGAGGCGGGGACGTGGCTGAGTGGCCCACATGGGAGGAGATAGTGGCTGTGGTGGTAGGCTTTCTTGGCAGTTAGATGTGTGAGGCCATGGCTGCTGAACGTTCTAACTCAGGTTATGTGTGATGGCGGGGCGGGCATGGCTGGTTTGGGTCAGGCTGCACCTGAGAGGCCTGTGAGACTCCCTCCTCCAGTGTGTGTGACCAACTCATGGGGTGTTCTATCACCCCACGGTGATAACAGGGTGGGGATCCTGGCTCAGCCACTTCTGGGCGGTATGACCGGGGGCCTCTCTGAGTAGTTACTTTATCTGTAAAATGGAGCCATTATTGTGCTGCTAGTTTACAGGATGGACCGAACATGCAGAGCATGTGTGAGCACCAGCTGCCTCCATGTTCGAACAAAAACCAGAGAGAGGAGGCGACTTGTCCGAGGGACCTGTATCCTAATGGCCTAGAACAACAAACAACTAATACAGCACTGTATGTCAGTTATGCGAGAAATGAAATTAAAAGCTTAATTAAAAAAAAAAACAATGACAAGCATTTATTATCACATAGTTTTGGTGGGGCAAGAATTCAGAGGAGACTTAGCTCAGTGCCTCTGCCTCAGGGTCTCTTCTGAGGTTGCAGCCAAAGTGTTGGGCCAGGTGGCAGTCATCAGAAGGCATGACGAGGGTTGGAGGAGCTGTGTCTAGGCTCACCTGGGATGCTACTGCAGGAAGTCTCAGTTCCTTGCCCTCTGGGCCTGTGTGGCATGGCCGTGGCACTCCCCAGAGTGAGTGATCCAACACAGAGAACAAGGAGGAAGCCCCAGTGCGTCTCGGACCCAGTCTGAGAAGTGACTTGTCATCATTTCCATCACACTGCTCATTTAGAAGCAAGTTACCAGGTCAGGTCTATATTTAAGGGGAGAAGAATTAGGCCCTAATCTTTTGAAAGGGAGAGTACCAAGAAATTTGCAGGCAGGGGCACGTGGGTGGCTCAGTCGGTTAAGCAACTTGATTTTTGCTCAGGTCATGATCTCACTGTTCGTGGGATTGAGTCCCGCTTTGGGCTGCACGCTGACAGCATGGAACCTGTTTCAGATTCTGTCTTTCTGCCCCTCCCCCACTATGCATCTATGGGTCCTCTCTCTCTCTCTCTCTCTCTCAAAACAAATAAACTTAAAAACAAAAAGAAATTTGCAGACATATTTTTAAACCATCACAGGCCCCCAGGGAGGTAGTGGTGGAGCTAGAACTTGAACTCGGTTCTTTTGCCCTTCGGTTGAGTGATCTGCCCTGTGTAGTAGGATTGTGTCCCCTGGGATCCCTCACACACTAAGTGTCCCGGTAGAGAAAGTGGGGCAGGGGTGGCCCAGGAGCATCAAGCCCTAAGTCAGGTCTCTTGTAGCCTCACTCCTGGGTATTGGGCATCATCCCATTGTTTCTGCCACAGGTAAAGCGGAGGTTGGACCTGGAAACTGACCATCAGTACCTGGCCGAGAGCAGTGGGCCAGCCCGGGGCAGAGGCCGCCACCCAGGAAAAGGTACCCACAGAACTTGGGCTGGGGCAGGCCCCCTGACCAGGCCCAAGTTGGGGGTGTGGACAGACAAATAAGCTTGCAAAGTGAGCTCTGGTCTCTCAGGCATGGACCTGAGCCAGGCCTCTGGAGGCCCCGAGGGGCAGCTGGAGTGGCCGCCTGGCATGGCTTCCCCAGACCCTGGGGGGTGGGGAGTTCCCCAGCCAGGAAAGGAATGCCATGTGGTTGGCAGGCAGCAGCCACAGGGCCTCCCTGTCGGCTTGGCCAAGGGGAAGGAGCCATCTACCCCTCCCACCCCTATCCCTCTGCCCTGCATTGCCAGGAAGGCCTGCCTGGGGGTGGGGTGGTGCTGAGGGAGCCACCTCGCCTGGACCCCCAGGTGTGAAATCCCCAGGGGAGAAGTCACGCTATGAGACCTCGCTGAATCTGACCACCAAACGCTTCCTGGAGCTGCTGAGCCGCTCAGCTGATGGCGTTGTTGATCTGAACTGGGCAGCCGAGGTGCTGAAGGTGCAGAAACGGCGCATCTATGACATCACCAATGTCCTCGAGGGCATCCAGCTCATTGCCAAGAAGTCCAAGAACCACATTCAGTGGCTGTAGGTACCAGCCAAATAGGAGGGCAGGCAGAGGCTGAGGCGCAGGGCTGGACCAGCCTGGAGGAGCTGAGAGCAGAACCCACTGTGGCTGCCTGTGTCCTTGTCATCTAGCTGGGGAAATGGGGGCTTAGCGAGTGGAGGTGGCTTCTCTGAGGAAAGTACACAGATCTCACATATGCAGCTTAATGCGCCTTCATGTATTTCTTCGCCTGGGGAGCCACCCTCCAGATCAAAATAAAGAACACGCCCAGCACCACAGAAAGTTCCCTGTGCCCTTTCCCAGTTGTTGCCCACCCCTGATACCATTAGGTGATCACTCTTCTGCCCTCTGTTGCCATCAATGGGATTGTCTAACACATCTGTTTTATTGTTAATTCTTGTTTTATTTTTCTCCTCTGCTCCCCTTGTCATCCTACTCCTCTGTTATGGACACACCTGCCTTTTCCGTTTTTAGCAGATCATTCCATTCTGCATCATTTTTTTTTCTTTTAACCACATGTCTGAAGTGCTTCCATGTCTGTACATCTGATGCATGCTTATCCTTTTATACAACCTTATAGTATTCCACGGCATGCCTGCACCATCATTTACTTATCCTGCCTCCTGTAAGGGAGATGTTGGTATTTTGAGACCTTCAGGCCCAACTTTAGACCCCTGCCAGTCTGACTTGGAGCCCAGCTTCAGCCCTCTGCTGCTTCCCAGAGAGGGACAAAGGCTCGCTTAGATCTCACAGAACAGGCAGCAGCAGACTGAGTGCTGCGGGTCAGAGCTCCTGGGCCAGGAGCTGCAAGCCCTCTCTTTGCCTCCTGCAGAGGCAGCCATGCGGCAGTGGGGATCGGTGGGCGGCTTGAAGGACTGACCCAGGACCTCCAGCAACTGCAGGAAAGTGAGCGGCAGCTGGACCACCTCATCCATATCTGTACCGCACAACTGCGGCTGCTTTCTGAGGACTCTGACAGCCAGCGATATCCTTGGATCTCTGGGACTGCTGCCATGGAGGACAGGACTGGCGGGTGGGGGTCCCATCCAAGTGGGACTGTGAGGCTACCCTGGGCCATGGATTCAGGAGAGGGCTGTGGCTTTGGATGCACGTTCTGGGCTCAGCATTTACTTGTTATGCTGGACAAGTTACTTAACCTCTCTGAGCCTCAGCTACATCTGGAAAAGGGGAAAGTAATCAATTCCGAAATTGCACAGATTAAAACAAGAAAACCTAGTAGAAGCAATAGCAAACATTGATTTGGTAGTGATTCAGTACGTGGCCGTAACTTCAAATGAACTTTATTTATTCTTGAGAGAGCAAGCAGGGGAGGGGCAGAGAGAGGGAGACACAGAATCTGAAACAGGTTCCAGGCTCTGAGCTGTCAGCACAGAGCTCGACTTGGGGCTTGAACCCATGGACCATGAGATCATGACCTGAGCCAAAGTTGGATGCTTAACCAACTGAGCTACCCAGGTGCCCCGTGGCCATAACTTCAGAGTTAAAGATCTCAGTTCTTGTTTGTCTTCCAAAAATAGTAACTTTTTTTTTAAGACTTTACTTATAAGTAGTCTCTGCACCCAACATGGGGCTTGAACTCAGAACCACAAGACTATGAGTTGCACACTCACTCCACTGACTAAGCCAGCCAGGTGTCCCTAGCAACTTTTTTTTTTTTAATGTCTGTTTATTTTTGAGAGACAGAGAGCATGAGTCAGGAAGGGTCAGAGAGAGAGGGCGACACAGAATCTGAAGCAGCCTCCAGGCTCCGAGCTAGCTGTCAGCACAGAGCCCAACGTGGGGCTCGAACCCATCAACCATGAAATCATGACCTAAGCTGAAGTCAGACGCCCAACCGACTGAGCCACCCAGGCGCCCCCCTAGAAACTATTTTAAAATAAGTTTTTTGTTTTGTTTGTTTTTAGTGAATACTCAGATTATGTTTATAAGTTTTGGAGACAACCACCAACTGACACCAAGATCATGGGTCAGAATAAATTCTCAGCACCAGGCCTGGAGTTGTCTTACATAACTTACATGAAATTATTACAGGCAGTCATCATTAACTTGGGATTAGATGGGTAGAATGGTCTCACTGTACAGACGTGGAAATCGGGGCTCAAGGTGTGACATAGGCCGAAGCACCAACTATGTGCCAGGCCCTGGGGTGGGGGGTGGAGAGGACAGGAGAGACTAGGTAGGTGTGCGTTCTTAGGAATCCTCTGGGTGGGTGGCCCCAGAGGTTAAAGATCACATGGTCCTTGACTCCACCAACCCTGGCCTACGTGACCTGCCAGGACCTTCGTAGCATCGCAGACCCTGCAGAGCAGATGGTCATGGTGATCAAGGCCCCTCCTGAGACCCAACTCCAAGCCATAGATTCCTCAGAGGTGAGACTCAGGACTCCAGACCTGACCAAGACAGGCTGGGGTGGGTCCGGTGGTCAGCCGAGCCTCAATTTATCCTGCCTGCTGCCTCCACCCAGACCTTTCAGATCTCCCTTAAGAGCAAGCAAGGCCCCATTGACGTTTTCCTGTGCCCTGAGGAGACTGCAGGCGGCATCAGCCCTGGGAAGACCTCGTCCCAGGGGACGGCTTCTGGGGAGGAAGACAGGGCAGTTGACCCTGCCACCACAGTGCCACCACCATCATCTCCCTCCTCATCCCCTGCTGCAGACCCCAGCCAGTCNTGGGCAGGCATGACAGCCCCGCTGCCCTCCCTGCGGGCCGTCCCTGGCCTGTGATGCTCCCCCGTCTCCCCAGAACCTCTGCTTTCCCGGATGGGTGGCCTGCGGGCCCCTGTGGACGAGGACCGCCTGTCCCCGCTGGTGGCGGCCGACTCACTCCTGGAGCATGTGCGGGAGGACTTCTCCGGCCTCCTCCCTGAGGAGTTCATCAGCCTGTCCCCTCCCCACGAGGCCCTCGACTACCACTTTGGCCTTGAGGAGGGTGAGGGCATCAAAGACCTCTTCGACTGTGACTTTGGGGACCTTACCCCCTTGGATTTCTGATGGGGCTTAGGGGGGACCAGGGACTCCTGAGATGCCCACCCTGTCTCTGCAGCCCTGGAGCCCCCTGCCCCTGGCCGTCCTCCCAGCCCGATTGGAAATGTTTAATTTATACCCTATCTCCCCTGTCTCCAGAAGCTTCTAGCTCTGGAGTCTGGCTACTGCCAGGAGGCTGAGCAAGCCAGGAAGGGAAGGATTCTGTTTGTGGTGTGTATGTGCATGCACCCAGCACCCAACATGTGTGTACACGGGGTGAGTGGTGTGTGAGCATGTGTGTGTGCATGTACCGGGGAATGAAGGTGAACACATCTGTGCGTGCACTGAAAACACGCCCCAGTGTGTCCACGTGTGTGTGCATGAGTCCATGTGTGCGCGTGGTGGGGGCTCTAACTGCACTTTTGGTCTCCTTGCTCCAGGGGCCCCACGAGGCCCAGGGTGGCCACCTGCCCCCAGAATCCTGTGTGCTGACCAGGCCAGGTGGCGAGGCCTTGGCCTGCTTGTTTGCAGGACAGCGAGAGCACTTCTGTCGTCTTAAAGGTTTTTCTGATCGAAGCTTTAATGGAGCGTTATTTATTTATCAAGGCCTCTTTGGCAAGCCTGGGGCACCAGCGAAGGGTAGGAGGGGTGTGGGACTGATGCCCCAACTCCTTATACCCCTGAGCGAGGGCAGGGGTCCCTAAGCTGTAATTTGCCCCACTCCGAAGGAGCTGAGGCCTGAGCGGTTTATTTATTGGGAAAGTGAGGGAGGGAGACTGACTGACTGACTGACAGCCATGGGTGGATTGAGGGGGTGGTCCCTTCCCAGAGGGTCACTGCAGGACCCCATCTGCCCCCCAGGATGGATGTGAGATGGGAGAGGTGAGTGGGGGACCTTCACTGACAGGGTGGGCAGGAGGGGTGGGTCAAGGGCTTCCCCTAGCCCAGACCACAGGGTTCCCTCCTGTGGCATTTGAAGTGCCCCCTCTACCCCACTTCTTGCTCTGCCCTACCCTCCAATCTGCACTTTGATTTGCCTTTCTAACTGCTCTGTTCCCTCTTGCTTTGGTTTTAATAAATATTTTGATGGTGTTTGGGCTGGGTTTTGGGACTGTGTACAAGGAGCAAATCTGGGGGTGGGAGAGGTCAAGGTTGCTGGGAAAACACCCCTTGTCTACTTCCCCTCTCCCTGCCTCTACTTGGTTTCATTTCCCTTGAACCTCCCAGCCACAAGAAAGGCAGGCTTCATCACCATTTTTGTCCTTACTTAGAAACTGATCCAATGAAGTGGTAAGTGAACTCCCTTCCTTTTCCCAGCCTCAGAGAGGCCACTCTGATTGCTGTGTTCCTTCCAGATGTTTCTGGGCATTTGTAAACATGGAGCAAATAATTAAAACAGGCTGATGATGTGTCAGGTTCTTTCAGGTTCTGGGGACACATTCCCTGCCCTCATGAGGCTCTTGGGGAGAGACTTACACAAATGGGAAA
This sequence comes from Crocuta crocuta, assembly GCF_008692635.1. Taxonomy (NCBI): domain Eukaryota; kingdom Metazoa; phylum Chordata; class Mammalia; order Carnivora; family Hyaenidae; genus Crocuta; species Crocuta crocuta. Next base: position 1,915,972 of record NW_027530847.1, read on the forward strand.
ATCAGAGGGCTTCCTGGAAAAGGTGATGGCTTGAGCTGAGAGCTCTAGGATAGTTACCTGAGGAGGAAAACATGAACCCACTTAGCAGACAGGGCATTGTGGTCAAAGGCCCCAGGGCAGGAGGGGGGGGGGAGGTGGCACAGAGGACCTCAGAGAAACCAGTGTGGAGTCCTGAGGGGAGGGCTAGAGTGGGAAGTTCAGTGTTGGGGTTTATTCAGGGGACAGGGACTCACTGATGAGTCTGAGATAGCAGTGACATACCCTGTTTTATATTTTAAAACTCCCTTTGGCTGTTATGTGGAGGATGAATTGAAGAGGGGCCAGAATGGCAGAGGGGAGGGTAAAAAGGACTGAGTTGAGTTTGAAAGGGGAGGGGAGGGTGATTGGGAGGCCATACACACAGATCTGTTTTGTTTTTTTGTTTTTTTTTTAATATTTTCATTTATTTCTGAGAGAGAGAGAGACAGCGTGAGCAGGAGAGGGTCAGAGAGAGGGGGAGATACAGAATCTGAAGCAGGCTCTAGGCTTTGAGCTAGCTGTCAGCACAGAGCCTGAGTGGGGCCCGATCCCACGAACCATGAGATCATGACCTGAGCTGAAGTCGGACGCTTAACCGACTGAGCCACCCAGGCGCCCCCACACGGATCTGTTTAACCCTTAGGTGAGCTTTATCTGAGCCAGGACCTATGTTAAGCCCTGTATAGTCAGTGAGTCCCCACAACAATCCTAGATGGTATCTACTATTACCCCATTTTGCAGAAAAGGATACAGACGCTCGGCTGAAGTCCCTTGCAGGTCTTCCCCACAAGGTGTCACTCTGTTCTGCAGTTGGCTTTGTTGACCCTACAGTGGTGTGGGACACACGCAGCCCTCCGTTCTGTTGCTGGCTGTGTAGTACTCCCAAGCCGACTGTCACTTGTCATTTACGCAGCCAGTCCCGGCTGACAGTGACCCCTCGGGTGGTTCCTTACTCCACAGTTGCCAACCCTCCGGGAGCCTCTGATAACAGAGCTGCGGAGGCGAAAGGTGTCCTACGTTGTGCAGCTCTTGCCGACCTGGCGGCTGGAGTTTGCCTTTCCATTCGTGAAGGCGAGNACGCTCTTCCAGGACGTGAGTGGGGAGCGGGCAGGGGGCGAAGGCTCTCCAGCCCTGGGGTTGTCAGTCTCACCAGGTCTGTCTGCTCTCTCCCTGTGTCTCGCTGGGCTCTCTGTTTCTCGCTGTCTCTCCTTACCCCCGTCTCTGCGTCTCTCTGTCTCCAGGTCTTTTGGTGCCCTGCTTCTGTCTCTGGGTCTCTGCCTCTCACTATCTCTCTCTGACCCTGCTGTCTCCATTCTCCCTTCTCTTTTTCTCTTTTCCTTTCTGTCCGTTCTGTCTCTCACTCTCCTCATCTCCTGGTTCGGTGTCACTGCCGCTGCTGCCCCCCACTCCCTAGTCCACCCCATTTACGGGTCTGCTGCAGTAGGGGCTGTCAACACTTGATCACAGGAGCAGTCCCCTCTGTGGCAATTTCAGGCTGGGCTGACCCAGTCAAGGGAGCCTGGAAGAATAAACAGCCCCTGGACTCCTGATGCAGTGCTGCTCCCGGAGTCCTGTAGATCTGACCCAGGGGCCCTGGGGTCCCACAGTTGGTCAGGACTGCCCCCAGCGGTCTGTGCCTCCTTCCTATGTGTGGTAGGTGGCCATTTAGCACCCCCAGGGGTACCAACATAGGGCAGCCTTGCCAGGCCTCAGCCACTGCCTTGGGCTTCTTCCTCCCCTTTCACCCTAGTGCCCAGCCCCATCGTGGCCCACTCATGCCCCCCGCTTCCTTCAGAGGTCTCTGCCTGTGGGAAAGACGGACTCCTGTCCCCTCCTGGCTGCCCCCAGTGACTCAGCACCTTGACCACAGTCCTGGATGGAAGGGATCTGTCCATCCCGCTTCCCTGATGGAAAAACCAAGGAGGGAGGAGTTAGGAATATGTCCACAATCACACATGGAGACAGAAGCATGCTTGGGTGTGGCCCCAGGTGCCCTCATTCACAGCATAACACCCCTTCTTGCCATCTCCACCTGCCCCAGCCAGGCCACACTGTGCTGCTGTGTGACTTGAGCCAGTGGCAGACCTTCTCTGAGTCAGGCTTCTGTCTAGGGGTTAGATTCATCCCAACACTTCACTGATCCTGAGAAAACAGCTGGAGAGGGGTGGCATTCAGGACCTGGAATTGATAAGGCTTCTTTGTCCAGACTTTGGCCGGCCCCTCCTTGCCAGATGTGCTGGTCTCCCTTTGCTGGGCTGCTTCGGATGACCTGGAAGTCTCTGGTCCCTGATTACGCCTTGACTCTTTTCCTTTCTATCTGCCACTGTTGCCCTTCATCTCTGCTTCTCTGTAAATACAGTCGGTCTACCCTTGCTTTCTGCCACTCACACTCCCCTGTGCACATGTGTGTGCAGGCATGTGCATGCACACACGAGCCTGTCCAAGGCCTTCATACTGAGTCAGCCTCATAGGAAGCCCCAGCCCTGGAAGGGTTAACCCCAGACACCCACAAAGAACGAACTAGCCACTGCATATTAGGGTCTTAAGCACACAGGGAAAGAGCCTGGAGTGGGCAGAGTCTGGGATGGTCCATGGCCATGATGCAGAGTTAAGGGGTTCAGGTCTGGGACAAGTGCCCAGGAACTTGGCCCATCTCCCCACTGTCCTCAAGCTGGGACTGTGCCGAGGGCTGATACATCAGACAGAACCCAGCGTAGACTCTGGGTGTGGGAGGTGGGGGAGCTGGAAGCTGGTGAGGAGCACCCCCTGTGGGGCCAGGACCCGCAGGAAAACTGAGCAAGCGGTGGGACCTGCTGTGTGATCTTCCTGTGCCCCCCTTGTTGGAAAATCTCCCGCAGGGCTGATCTGGGCAGGGGGTTGGAACCAGGCTGAGCAGGAGGAAAGGCAAGGTTGGGGGAGGCAGGCTGGCCAGCTGGGGCCCTGATGAGCTGGGTGGGGGCCTTCTGCCTCCCAGGTGGCACTCACAGCTCCCGTCTGCCCCTTTGTCCTCCAGGTTTTCCGCAGAGCAGACAAAAATGGTGAGTGTGCCTTCCCTTGGGTCTACAGTGTGGGGAGGGGTGGGGGCCATCAAGGAGGTTCAGGGGAGCATCACGAGTTTGGAGCACAGTCTAGAATAGGGAAAAATCCTGGGGAGACCCAAATCAGGAGAATCAGTCAAGCTGTCCTTCCCAGAGGGAGTGCCATTTGGAGTTCAGCTTGGCACGATGGAGAGTGGAGGGGATGTGGTTTAGCCAGAGGCTGGAAGTGGGGGCATACTCTCGCACAGTGCCCTGGCACAGGTATGGGTAACCCTTCTATATGATTTCATGTTGTCCTCACACACCAGCTAGGTGGGAATTCTTCACCCCATTTTACAGACTAAGGAGCCCAGGCCCAGAGAGGTGAAGCAGTTTGCCTGAAGTCACACAGTCATTGAGTGGTGGGCCTTGAACCCAAGTCTGTGTCATGCTTGGTCCCAAGCTTCCTATGTTAAGGGACTTGGAAACGTGGGGCGATGGAGATGAGGCCTGTGGGGGATTGTGCTCTTCAGTCTTTAGAGGGCTCAGTAACTTTCCATATGACCAACCAGCTGGACCCAGGGAGAGTTTGCCAGGTCTAGGGAGTCCGCTTCCCCTGCCCCGGGTCCTGGGCATGCTCAGACCCTGGTTTGGGAAAACTTTGAAAGCTAATGCAGGAGCCCTCACGGGAGCCCGCAGGCAAGTTGCTGCCCACAGAAGCTTGGAGTAGCCCAGTGTCTCCTGATTGGCCAGGTGAGGGTCTGAGCCGAGGCAGCTGGTCAGCCTTGGGCTTACTTCTGTCTGGGGTCCTAGACCCTTTGGCGTTTCAGCCTCCTGGAGACAGGATCATATCCCAGCCCGTTGATCAGCTGGCACACATGGTCTCATTTGGATTACAGCACTCTGTCTGGGAAGGCTCAGATCCCCACCCCCTCCCCAGCTCTGCTCCCCCAACCCCATCTGCTTAGAGATCTTACAGGCAAATCCCCACTGTCTCTGACCATCCCACTGGTGCTCTTAGACTGTTCCATGGCCCCTGTGGAGAGGAGGTCATTCCCTCCTGATCCTGCCAGCCTGCTCCTTGCAGGGGCTCCGACTCTTAGGAAGATCTCATCTGCCTCCCGGTGGCTTCTCTGTGAAGGGAGTGGATCCAGAGCAGCCCAGAGCCAGGCTTGGCAGGCAGACACTCAGCTCCCAAGTCCTCCGAGTGATGTCTAGGTCCTGCCATGATCTGGCTGTGTCCCAGGCTTTCCATTTGCTTCTTCATTTGGCAAACATTTATTGAGTCCCTATGCAATGCCACGTGTGTGCTGTCTTGTCCTTTGGGTGCCTGCAAAGTGGGCCCTGTTGCCTTAAGTGGGTACCTCTGGAGGCCCTTTTGTCCCCAACAGCCAGGTCCTCCCCACCAAGCTCAGAATTCCATTCCACCTGGCCAAGTAGTCTTCGAGGGTCGAGGGTCGGCGGGGAGGGGTTGGATCTGAATCTGGTGGCAGGGGTGCGGCCAGGGGTCAGGGATACCAGCTCTACTCTCTGCCCCCCACCCCAGATGATGGTAAGCTCTCATTTGAGGAGTTCCAGAATTACTTTGCTGATGGGGTTCTCAGCCCTGCGGAGCTGCGGGAGCTGTTCAGCGGCATTGATGGGCACCCCACTGAGTGAGTACGAGAGCGGGTGGGTGAGCTGGGTGTAGATGTGAAGCTAGGCTGTCCCAGCCCCGCGGTGTCCCCTGCTGCCTTGGTTCCTTATGGAGGATGGGGCGTTGCATAGGGAGAGAGGTGCCAGGGCTTGATGCCAGCTTTACCCGCCCACTCACCCCCCTCCCTGGCTCCAGCCTTGTCCATCACACTCCTTCCAGCTGGGACCCCAAAATAGCCAGGTTTGAGTCACCAGCCGTGGTTCAGCCCACAGGTGTCCCCCCAACCCCCCTCCCCATTCCCGCTTCCTGCAAGGACAAGAGGATGCCTGAAGATAGCTGGGCCTCGCCTGCTTCCACCCGTGGATGCAGGTGCATGAACACGCACGTACCTCCCCGTGTGCGCTCCCACATCTACTAGACTCAGCAGGAGTCTGCATGCTTCCCTCCCCATGCTTCCTCACATGGGCACATACGCATCCACAGCTGTCCCTGCCTCTCCCCCAACGTCTCCTTAGAATAAATTCCAGACTCTGGGTTGGCGTTTAAGGCTTCCATGCCTTTCCCTACTCTGAGGCTTGGGCTGGACCTTGTATTTGCAGTGTGGCTACCTCCCCACCACCAGACACTCCAATCAAATTCCTTGTCCTTGAAGGCCTAATTTAAGCACCCTCCTTCTGGAAGGCCTCCCTAACCTACCAAGTAATACCCCAGGCCTTCTCTGGACTTCCAGACCTGGTGTTTCCTTCCCGGCTCTGACCACTCCTCCCTGGCCTGTGTCCACATTTCTCTCCGAGGGCCTGAGATCCCCTAGGAGGCCAAGAATGGGTCTGAATTTTGCCCTCAGTGATACCCTTGCTGCCCCCGCTGGCCCACTGAGCAGCTTAAGCTGTGGTGGGGGCAGAAGCAGCCTCCTCATCAGGCTGAGCTGCAGTGGGCAATGGGAGGAACACTGGCTGTAAAGTCTCAGGTCACCAAGCTTAAGTCTGTGGGACTGAAGGGTGCTGTTCTCTTTCCTGCAGCAATTTGGAAACAGAGAAACTGTGTGGTGAGTAGGTCCAGGGGAGCTCTGGTCTGCCACCCCTAGGCAGGTGGGCATGATGTTCCTTCGAGGCTGTTCCTTCTCTGCTAATGGAATGAGATGGGCTCAGGATATGAGGCCTGGTTGGCAGTTGAGGAATCCCAGGTTGGGTAAATGAGACCGTGGAGCAGGAGGAGGGGGTGGTCTGGGACCTTTGAGCCCCTTCTCTGCCCGCAGACTATTTCTCAGAACACCTGGGTGTCTACCAGCCTGTGCTGGCCGCGCTGGAGTCGCTGAACTGTGCAGTGCTCACTGCCATGGACACCACCAAGCTGGTGAGTGGAGGGGTTGATGGTGGAGGACCTGGAGCGAGGGCAGGGGTGTCTGCTATGTTGTGGGAGCCTCTACTGTCATGGCTCAGGGCTGGGGAGCTAGAGGCTTGGGTTCTCTCCCACTTGCTGGCTGTGTACCTTTGTCTTTCTGGGCCTCAGTTTTCTCATCTGTAAACTGGGGATAATAATAGAGCTCACCTCCAGACATTTGATGTGACAATTAAATGAGAACAAAGGCAGGCATTTTTGTCTTCCTTGTTCTCTATTCCCAGCACCCAGAGCTGTGCCTGGCACACAGCAGCCACTTGGTACCTGGAGCTCCTGCTGCTGCTGTTTTTACTATTGGCCAGACCTAACTGTTGAGTATCAAGCCCAGGACCCCGCAGGGAGGGGCTAGGGGTGGGACATGCTCACACGCGGCCACAGGCCCATGCTGGTGTGTGGAACCTGGAGGGGCAGGGCCTGGCCTACGCGCATGTGTAAGTAAGGCAGGCATGTGTGCACCCAAGAGTTTGTATGCATGTGTGGCCACACGCACATACAAGCACAAACAGTGCTTAAAACCCCGGGCTCTAGGCTTTTAGATAGTGACTTCAGAAACACAAGCCACCCCTCCCTTTGTGTGTTCCTTTTAAGACATGTCTCCACCTCCCTTTGTCCCATAGCTTTTAATAAGGAGGCAAGGCGGGAACTGTGAGGAGGCCCAGGATTGTGCCTGACCCCACAAAGGGGAACTGAGGCCCTCGGTGAGTCAATGATCAGCCAAGGACAGGACTTCCTTTTCTGGTTGTTTCCCCATGGGCTTTAGTAGGTTTTCACCCCTTGAAGCTTGACACAGGATGGGAATCCAAATAGTACATGATGAGCGGTTGATGTGTTGTGATAATTTTCGTATCTGTGGCCTGGACACAAGTGGGGGTGTTGTCTCCCTTGTTGCCATGGAAACAGGGCCCTGGAGGTAGGCACCTGGACTGGTATTCTCTGAACTGGCACTGGTTAGGGTAGATCCAAACTGTAGGTCAAAGGGAGGGTCCTTGGGGTCTCGAGCACCTCCTCCTGGCTCAGTCAGGGGTGGGAGCGACCCATCGGCACATGATGACTCTGCCAGCTCCAATCACTTGAGACTTTTATTTGGCACTCAATTCCTGATAGAGCTATAGCTCAGCCTACCGAGCCTCTGCAGCCCCTCACGTGGCACCTCCCCTCCAGCCCAGCATGATTCAGTTGAACGCTTCGTGCACCAGCCTGGAGCCCCACTCCTGATACATGGGCCGGGTTATCCAGCGCTGTTGGAAGGAGCGCAAGGAGGCCACCATGGAGCCGCCTGTCCACACTGCTGTGCCACGCCCAGGGCTGGCAACCAGGTGAGGCCGAAGTGCCCCAAAGCCGTGCCTCTGGCACTGTGCCTCCAGCTCCATTTCTAGGCGCTCAGTGAAGCCAGGGAAAAGCGTGGAACCACCGGCCAGCACCACAGTGTCAGCCAGCCGTGACCGTAAAGTTGCAGGGACCCTCTGCAGCGCCTGGAAGGCCAGTACAGGCAGTCCTGGCTCAGCCTGGCCTAGCAGACTCGGCTGGAAGATGGGCTCCGGGCAGCGGAAGCGCTCGCTGCTGAGGCAGATGGAGCACCCAGTGCCTAAGCAGAGACTGACCGGATGGTGGCGGTCAGCGTTCTGAAGGTCACCCTCAAAGTCCAGCGACACATAGCAGCAGTGCTTCTTGAGCTGTGTGATGGCCTTGCGGGGCAAGGCCCGCAGCGATAGATCGGGGCACGCTGCCACCAGCAAGTCCCTCAGGTAGCGCGACAGCGTGCTGCCTGCCACGTCCAGCCGGAAGGTGGCCTGGTGCCACGAGTGGCCCGCATAGACAGGCGTGGCGTGGCACACGCCCGCACCTGCCTCCACGGCCAGCCCGCTGAACGCGCCCGTGGAGCAGAGCGCCAGCAACGCCGTGCTGGCCATGTGGCACGCAGGCACTGCCAGGGCCTCGAAGAGCAGCTCGGCCACCTTCTCGCGGCTCGCGGGCGGTGCCGACGGCGAGTCACTCACTAGCACGGGCCACTGCTCCGGGCACACCCGCAGGCCGCCCACCAGCAGGCGCTCCCACAGCCCCTCCAGCGCCTCCCAGTCCACCACCATGCCGTGCTTGATGGGATGCGCCCGCACCACGCGGCCCGCCACCTCGTCGCCGGGTGCGCCGGGCAGCACCGGCCGGTCCCAGGCGGGCACCAGGCTGGAGCTCTTCAGCACCAGGCGGGGCTGGCGCTCGCCCCCGAAACCCGCCTTGATGAAGCCCGAGCCCTCCTCTACCACCACCGCCACGCGGCCCAGCGAGGGCGGCCGCCGGAGCCGGCGGCTCCCGGACTCCCCGGACGCCGACCTCCCGGACGCCGACCTCCCAGTCCCCGATCCCGCTGCTTTTCCTGGCTCGACCCCGCCATTTGCCAGAGGCACCCCTCTCGGAGGCTGGGCCCTGCCCCCGGCCTCACTGGAGGCCCACCTTTCAGCTTTTGGCCCTGGCCCCAGGCCTAAATCCCTGCCTTTGGTTACAGAACTAGTGCCCTCAATTCTTGGCTTCAGCCTCTGGTCCCGAGCTCCCACTCTTCCAGCCAGACTGGACGTCTCTTTTTAGCTCTTGGCTCTGCCCACAGGCCTGAGGACCCGCCACTAATTCAAGTGTCAGTCTCCACTCCTGCGGGGTTCAGGCCGTTTTTGGGCCTCTTTGCCCTCCTGTAGCTCAAGGCTCAAGGCTCCACCTTGGACTGGGCCCACCCCTCTGGGGATGCACCTCCACTATGCGGCTCTGCTCCCCCAGTCCTGGCAGAGGTAGACTTTGAGAGGGCCTCGCCCGATCCTTCTAGATGAGAAGCCTCTGGGAGCAGCAGAGCTCTAACAATGATGGCCTTATGGCAACGTCCTCTGGACATATATTCTTTCTTGGGGACCCAGGAGTCCAGTCCGGTCTTTGAGCCCCAGACAGTCTCCTGGCACCTCTCTCTTGGCCTTGACTTAAGGTGGGGGGGGGGGGGGGGGTGGTGAGAGAAGGAAGGAGAAGAACTTGGATCGGACTCATTGTGACCTCAGTCCTCAGTACCTGCTGTATTCCGCAGACCTCTCCCTCCATGAAAACTTGCTGGATTCATCCTCACTCCTGGGACAGGGCCAAGAGAGTGATTTTGGCATCAGGGGACCTGACCTCAGCGGTCCAGCACAACCAGAGCACTCCAGATTATCCGATGTACTCTGGCCAGATGTGCAGCACTTCTCCTCCCTCCCGGCCCCCCTCCCCCAAGGCTGAAGGGAAAGCTCTTAATCACAGATCTGTAGCAGGTGGCCCACATAGGGACCCTACCTTTAGGGGCTTCCATGTATGGACTCCTGTGGACCTGAGTTTGTGACTCCGTTCTGAAGATGACTCACTGTGCCCCCCTGAGCAAGTCCTAATCTCTCTCTGGGCTCAGTTTCTTCCTCCAGAACGTACTAATAATCCTCATCCAGGAAAAAGGGCCCTTCTAGTCTTGGCAGAGGCGAGTCTAGGGTCTCTTTAGGATCATTTTGGTTGCAAGTAGAAGACCTACTCAGGTGAGCTTAAGCTAAAATAGGGATTTGATTACAAGGATCTTGTAAGTGTTATGGATACTGAAGACAAAGATGAAATCAGGTTTCAGGAACAGGCTGGATGCAGGGCCTGGCTGCAGGATGTGTACAGACTCTGCATTGTTTTGTTCTTCTGAAGACTGGCTTAAGCCCTTGCGTGTTCATGTAAAAAACAGTCTCTCACAGCTCCTGAATTACAGTCCCAGGAAAGAGGCTGATAGGACCAGCCTGGGCCAGTCACGTATGGCCAGGATGTGTGGCCACATTGAAGGACATGGTTATCCTGATTGTAACCACATGGATGGTCGGAAAGGGTCTTTTACAAGCATTTGGGGAGATGCTGTGAGTCATGCAACTTCCAGCCTGATGCAGGGGATATGGAAGAGATGTCGATCGTGTTGACACTAACGAAAGTGCATCTGTAGCAGAAGCCGGGCCTGTGTCTTTAATGAGCTGGGACCTTCACCCCCTGCTGCATCTGTCCCCTTTGGGACATTCTGAGGTGGTCACCAGTGGAAGGCTGGCTACAGGCTCGGTAGGGCTGGAGCAGTACTCCGGGCTGGAGCTGGGTTTGGGACCCAGGAAAGTGAGAAGTTAGCTGGGTCTTTCTTACAGATAACATACCAGGCCTCTCCTGGGTGGATTAGGGGCGTGATTAGTCTCCAGCAATATGGTCAGAGCAAGGGTGAGATTACGAGTCACTCAGGAGGCCTAGAGGGAAAGCCCTGAGCCTACACATGCCAGCCGGAAGTTTGGGCGTTTCCCTCGGGGCTTTGGAGAAATCAGTGGGAGCTTATGAGCCGAGCGAACTGTCCTACAGATAGCTAAGTGGTTTGGAAGACATCTCTGGCTGCAGCGTGGGGAACGGGGTGGCACAGGGTAGGGTGAGAGGCAAGCGATGAGGTGACTGGGGAGTTACCAAGCAGAATGGGGTAGGAGTGAGGGGTCAGAAGCCCCCAGACTCCAGCCTCTCCTGGGTGCTCTCACAGGCAGGATGTGAGTCTCAGGCCCCAGCCCTGCTGACCGTGGGACCCTCACAGTTTTTTCCAGGGTGGTGGTGGCTGTTTGCCTGGGACCCTCCCCCTGCCAAAGAAGGACTTGTTGGGGGACTCTTTGGAGATGTTAGGCTTCTGCTGGAAGCAGGTCCCACCTCCTAGCGTGGCCAAACCGGGGTTTGCCCAAACTCATCCACCTTGGGCTTGCAAACCTGGAAGGTCTGACCCGGGCCGGAGTTGGAGGAGGAGGGAAATAGCTTCCCTCCACCGTAGCAGGGAGCCCCTTCCCCACCTGGGGGCAGGGGTTATGACCCTTGGGTCGCAAGGAAGGAGAAGGCACAGTTTTGGCGCCAAGCCATTGCCGTACCTCTGCCCTCAGTACTACCGGTTCATTCTTGCCTTGCTCTGGGCCTCAGTTTCCCCCACCCAGCTCTGCGCTGCCTCGGACAGAGCCAGCAGGAGCCACGGTTGCTATGTGCTCTTTATTGGGCCACGGGCCGGGGGCTCGGCCGGGAGCTCAGGGCCGCGGGCGAGGGCAGCGGCCCCGCTTGCGCCGCTGCTCCTCGGCTGGNCGCGCAGCGCCCCGCCTCCTGCAGCCGCGCGTCCAGCAGCAGCAGCAGGACCAAGATCTTCTTCATCTCACGCGCGCGTGCGCCCTCGCGCCGATCAGCGCAGTCGCCCGCTCCTCGCAGCATGGGCGCCGCCTCCGGGGAGCCCACGGGGGCACCCGTCGCGTCCTCGCCTGGCCGCCCGGGCCGCGCGCCTGGGCCCGCCGCCACCTCGGCTAGCTGCTGTCGCTTGTCCAAGGGGAAAAGCAGCAGGATCTTGGCCTGGGGGTGGGGCAGGAGCGTGAGGGGGAAGAGCTTACCGCGCCTTCTTCCTGAGGATCCCGTCTCCCAAGACTCTGCCCCCTCTACGTTTTCAGGACTCCCGCGTGCTCAGGGACAGGAGTGGGTCTCCCCCTGTCCCGTTGCCCAGGACACCTGCCTTCCCTCTGGAAGCTCTAACCCACCGTAGGCTGACCTCCTGGGACTTGCACCGTCCACGATTATGGGATCTTTGCCTGCCCTCCCAGCCGTAGTGCTGGGACCCTTACCCACCGGACCCCATCCAGGGCCTCTGCCCACTCGAAGATGGGGGAAAGTAGCATGTTTTGAGGCTGGGAGCTGGAAAGGGGGCATAAGGGAGCCCCCTGTGGCACCAACTAGAGCTGATTCCCCATGCCGAGCCCTCATCCGTGCGGAGTTGGGAGAATCCCTTCCTGCCCCACCGTCCTGGGCTCCCAAGTCTCTTAATTTCTCCTGGTTGCTTGAATCCCTGCCCTCCCTTCTGGGCTTTTAGGACCCAACCATACCACGTGGGTTCCTGGAACTGTCATCCTCAGAGGGGTTATCCAAGCCCTTCCAATTATGCCCATAAGGCATAGACTCCCAGCATCCCCTCCTGCCCACCTGTTCAAGTTCCCCTGACTCCCACCTGCCCCTAACACCCTGGCACTCACACTTGGCTTCTTCTGCTTGAGGTGGCTGAAGAACTGCTGTTTCTGCCCAGCCTTGTCCATGTCGGGTGGCCTCTCCTTGCAGGCCCGTTTGGGCACTTTGGTCCTCTTGTGAGAACTGTTGTTTCCCATGGCAGGGCTGGTCACCACTGGGGGCCCCAGCCCCCGCTGCCTCTGCCCTGCCCTCTGGCTGGGGGAGGGGCACACTGCCCTCACTCTATCCTGCGGAGGCCACATTGTGACCTCATGGGTCAACCTCACCAGCTCTAGGCTCTAAGCTCCTCCTCCCAGGACCCACAGGCAAATCTTGGCTCCATTTACTCTGGCTGTGACTTCTGGCCTTGGTTTCTCAGCTGTAAAACTGCGCTAATAATCGCGAATGAGGCAATGCTTGTAAGGTGTTTAGTGGTGAGTAGAGAGGAATTTTTGTGGTCTGGGTTTGAATTGTGACTCTGCCACTAACTAATTGTGTGATCTCGGCCAAGGTAGTCAATTGTTCCAGGCCTCAATCTTCTCATCTACAAATTGGGGTCCATTATGGTTCTTATAAGTTGTTATGAGGATGAAATGAAATTCTGCTTGGAACAGGGCATGGCATAGAGTGGGTGCTTGTGTCAGCGGGGTATTTTGGTTGTAAGCAACAGAGACTGACCATCCTAAGTGCTCAAAATGGAATTTATTGGAAGGCTTTCACGGAGCTCAGAGCGAGGCCAGGAAGTCTGGGGACTAGGCTCGGAGACAGGGCAGAAACCACTGGCCTAAGAGTGAGAGCACCGGCCCCCATTCTGTTCCTGCCTCCCAGCTCATAAGCGTGGCCCAGCAGGGCCCATCTGATGGCTGAGCCAAGGCAGGTCATGGAAGGAGATGAAGCCCCTGACGGATGGTGCCTCCGGGGCCCCCTGTGGAGGGTGGGCAAGCACCAGGACTCCCATCCCGGGCTGTGTCCTAAGTAGGAATGGACTCACTGAAGTTTTTCAACAGCTCGGTGAGATGGCTANACACAAGGAGGTGAAGGTAGTTGGAGAATCTTTGAACATCTCAAATGGGCAGTGTAGGCCTGGCATGTCGGCCTTGTCTCTCTGACCACATTGGGAGGGGCTGAGTGGAGGCTAGTGATGTAGGAGTCAGTGCCGTGTGTGTAAGGACAGTGGCCTGGCTGTCTTGTATCTGCGGCTCCAGTAGAAGGTACCTATCTGTTGCGTGGATGAGTGCTTGAATGAACGCATGATAGATTATGAGTTTGGGGCCACATCACACCATCATTTTGCCTCATGATGCCTCTGGATGCCCTGTGACCTGTCCTTCCTCCCACCAGCCTGGCTGTGCCTGGGGCTACACTGGCTGAAGGTAGTGGCCCCACACGGAAGGGGCCTTAGGGCCCAGAAAATGGCAGATGCCTCCCTGTAAGGAGGCCTGACGTGTCCCAGGAAGGGAGGCCAGGCGCAGACGAGGAGGGTCCAGGCCCTGCTCCCAGTCCCCGGACTGTCCTCTGGTTGCACGCTCTCTGCTCTTGATGCTGTACTGGTGCTTGGGTGGGCAGGGCTGGGGGAGCAGGGCGCTGGCTCCCCATTCAGAAATGCATGCTTGGGGCCAGGATATGTTGAGCATGCCCCCCTCTGCCCCCAGGAATATGAGCGGGCCTCCAAGGTGGACCAGTTTGTGACCCGCTTCCTACTGCGGGAGACCGTGAGCCAGCTCCAAGCCCTGCAGAGTTCGCTGGAAGGAGCGTCGGATACCCTGGAGGTCCAGGCCCGTGGCCCACGGTATGGGAGGTGCCCTGCTGGTCACTGTCTCCACATTCCAGGGCCCTCGGCTTCCATCACATTCCGCAGCTGCAGCATCCCCGAGCCCATTATTCTTGTTCTTGGGCAGGGAGGCCAAGAAGGGGTGAAGGGGGTGGGGGTGGCTGGCTTCGAGGCTGGGCCTCAGTGTCCTGGGAAGCCTGTCGTGCTCCACCCAGGCCCAGCCCTGTGCTGGGGCCCCAGCCCTTGGCCTGTGGGTCTGGGAGCAGTGCGCTGACCCTCCACTTCTCTTAGGTCAGACGAAGACAGTGTGGAGGTACAGAGCAGGCCCCATGGCTGCCGGCGGGCAGGGCGCAGGGCCCCGCGGAGCGTCAGTCGGTCGCCCACCTGGTCTCCTGGCTCCTCAGACACAGGTGCCCCCAGTGCCCGCTCCTCCACTGCCCCTCAGCTCATCCTGAGAAGCCTCCCAACCTGAGGGGGCCCATGCCCGACTCACCCCCATGGGTCTCCCACCCCAGGGCAGAGCTCAGAGGCCGAGATGCAGTGGCGGCTCCAGGTCAACCGTCTCCAGGAGCTCATTGACCAGCTCGAGTGTAAGGTGAGTGGCCAGCTGGCCGGTGCCCCGGGGCGGGGGCGGAGGGTCGTCCTGGAATCCACCTACGCCAGGCACACGCCGGGGGGCTTGCCCACGCTGTGTCCCTTCCAGGCCCCCCGGCTCGAACCCCTGCGTGAAGAGGAGCTGACCAAGGGGCCTGACTCGGTGAGTCCAGGGGAGGCACAGGCAACTGGGCATTGGGCCAAGAGGAGGTGCTCATCAAATGAAGGGTTTAACGGGGCCTGCTGCCTGCTTGGCCTCTGTTATACACATGCCCATTTCCCAGGCTTGGCCCAGCCCTCATCCCCTAAGCCTGGCAGGTGCTGGGTTCTGGCTCTTGCTCTGCGACCCTGTAGAAATCACTGCCCCTCTCTGGGCACGAGTTCACTTCATCTGCATTCCTGAAAGCTGGGTCTGGGCGGTGTGGGCGGAGGCTGGAGGGGGAAGTGGTGGCATCCTGCAGGAGAGAGGGACAGTGGCTGGCTCTAGGAAGTGATCTTGGCTATGAGGGGAGGATGGAGGCAGGGATACTGGGGGCCAGGTTGGGGCAGGAGCTTGACCTCATGGTAGGCGGGACTAGTGCAAGTCAAGAAGGGCAGGGTCCTCCTGAAGGCCACAGCCAGCCCCTCCCCTGTCCCCCCCCCCCTTACCCTGGCTCACCAGGCTGCCTCTCTTGCCAGCACATCCTCGTGGCCCAGAGGCAGGTGCACGTGGCGGAGGCAGCCCTGCAGGACTTCCACCGTGCCCTGTGCTGCTATGTGGACTTTACAGGGGCCCAGAGCCACTGCCTGCAGTGAGTCCCTAGCCGGCTAACGGGCTGGCCAAAGTCGGGGAAGGAGGGCGAGCAGGGCCAAGTGCTGGGGCCGGGTGTCCTGGGCCAGGGCTCCCATTAGATACCCTGGCTGGGTGGGCAGTGGAGGTGGTAGCCTGGGCCTGGCCTGGCCATCTCTCTGGCCCCACAGTGTGTCTGCCCAGAAGATGCTGGACAATGCCTCTTTCACCCTCTATGAGTTCTGGCGGGATGAGGCCTCCTGGAGAAGGTATGAATGGTATCTGAAAGTTCATATTGAGTATGGGCCCTGGAGTGAGTCAGGCCTGGGTTCAAATCAGCCTTTATTATTCACTGGCTGTGTGACCTCAGGAGAGTTACTTACTTATCCCCTCTGAGCCCCAGGGATCTTTCCAAAATGAGAGTCATAATAGGTCTACCCTTTCATGAGCCAAATGAGATGGTGTATAGAAGGCTGAACACAATGGCAGATCCACAATAGATGGCAGGCACTCAGTGTATACACACCGTGCCACAGTCTATGCCAAGCACCCACATATTACTTCCTGTAATCCCTCCAGTGTCCTGGCCCGGTAGGCACTATTGTCCCCATTTCACAGAGAGAAAACCAAGGCTCAGGGCCAATGTGAGGTAGGACTGGGATCTGAATCCAGACAGCAGGACCGGGGTGGGGGTGGGGAGCTCTCAACCATGTGGTCTTGCTCTTCGGGGGACCAGCTCCAGCCTCAGGTGACTCCACGGCCCTCCCCAGGCACCAGCAGTCTGCCTGCAGTAAGGCCTTCCAGCGCGTCCTCATTGACCACCTGCGTGCTCCAGACACCCTCACCACTGTGTTCTTCCCAGGTATGCTGTGGCCCCCGACCCCGCTCTACAGCCCTAGGGAGTGGCAGTGGGCCCCTGATGGCCTCTAACCCTCAACCTCTGACCCCTAGCCTCCTGGTGGATTATGAATAATAACTGAGCCTGACCTGCATAAGCCAAGGCCCTGGGGCCCTACCTGCCTCCTTCTGGAGCTTCTGGACTGGTCAACTCAGCACCAAGACCAAGGACGCTGCCACTCTTAGACCTGGGGGCGGGCTCTCCAAGCCTTCCCCCCAAAACCCAGCTGGTGGAGAGTCTCTCAGCCCAGGGATCAGGGACTGGGCTGCTTGCTTTCTATTTATTTATTAGCGTATTTTATTGTTTGTAGCTTTGGCCTCTGAGGCATTCTGGCCTCTGCCTGGCTCAGGAAGCTTGGATTCTGGTCGCCTCTGTCCCAGGCTTGTGTGACACAGAGGAGGTCGCTTCCCTCTCTGGGTGGGCCTCGGGCTGTCTGGCTGCCTAGTGGGTACCCTGCTTTCTTCCTGCTGTCTTGGGGCCAGGCTTCTGCTCTTCCTCAGCCAGCAGCAGAACCAGGGCTGATGCTCAGGGACACCACCCCCACCCCCCACCACCAAACCTCGACCCCTGAGGCTGGGCCGGATCGATCTCCAGTGTGGGGTAAGGACCTGGGTGTCCCCATCACCCTCCTGGGCTAGCAGGCTTCCAACTCTTCCAGCACCCTTGGCTGCACCAGAGACCTCGGCAGGATCCTGGGTTGGTTTGCATGTCATTTGCATATCATTTGCATGTCCATGCCTACCCACACTCAGGGCACTATGGGAAGTCCCAAGGTGACCTTGCCAAGTAGCAATAATTTGGGCCCAGTGTCACCTACTCCCCCCAGATACCTCCAAACCCAAGCCCAGGACCCCAGCACAGAGGCAATAAAGGCAGTGGTCACCTCTGGTGTTGTGTCCTCTCTCTCCTTCTGCAAGAAGGCCAGGCCCTGGGGTTGGTTTGCATCTCAGACCAGAGATTTAGGGCAGACAACTATCTTTAGGAATCAACCAGTTCTTATCTTGAGCTCCCATGCGAACAGATGATGATGATGATGATGACGACGACGATGGGAATTTAATCACAGCTCACCTCCATTTCCTCAACTTAGGACCCCCTTGTGCTCACAAACCCTGGTCCTCGGGTCTTGCTTGGGAGAGGGAGTAGGCTGGCCTAGGTCCCTGCTTTCAGTCCCCCGTCCCTCCCCCCCCCAAGTCAGCTGGCTGTCCTAGCTTCACCACCACCCTCCTTGCCGACATGATGGGGTCTGAAGTTGGGAGCACAGAACCTTCTTGGGATCCCAGTGTGGTTGCATGCCTGTGAGAAGTTCTGTCCCTGACAGAGCCTTCCTCCCCACAGCCCCTTCCAGATTGGATTTGTCACCACCCGTGTCACCTGACAGAACCAGATGCGGGATGGCCAAGTTGGTCCTTCCAGGCACCAGGGGGCCCTCCCTCCAGCCATCTGGGGAGAGGTGACTGCCACAGATGTGGGCTCTAAAGGGGAGGCACATGGCAACACAAGAGCAAAGGATGGCCTCTGACCTGGTCGGGAAGGTGTTGGGGTCAGGAGTTTTTCTGCAGGAAACTTTCACACGCTCAGGCCCTGAGGGGGAGGGGAGCTTGCCGCGTGAACTGAAGGAAGCCCAGCAGTGGGCTGAGGCGGAAGTGAGGAGGCGGCAGGGCCTCAAAGGTGCTTCATCCTGAGGAAGCTGTGGTAGGTTTTAAGCCGGGGGTCTCTGGCTGACATCTCACCAATGTTCCCGACCGCCCTCGTGGTGCCGGGAAGACCGCTCAGATGGACATCCTGGCCTGGGACTCTAGGCAGGGTCTTCCCTGAGGTTTCTTCCCGTGAGCCCCCCGCAGGAGTTCAGACTTGAGGGGGGCCACAGAGCTGCTCCCACCGGCCTGGCCACCCAGGCCAAAGAACCAGCAACCTGGTGGCTCGCTGGGCGGCACCATGCCTGGCTGTGCCCCACCGCCCCTCTTCGCAGGCTCCTGGCAGTTCCCGGAGAGGGCCGCTGGCACTGGTGCCGCACTGCGCTAAGGAGGCTTCGGGGTCCTGGTTAGGCAAGAAGCCCGCCTGGGAGGAAATCATCCTTTCTGTCCTGGGTTCTAATTGCTTCTGTTCCACTTCCTCCACCTGAACAGCAACAGCAAACCTTCAACACTAAAAACAACTTCCCATCGGCATCTTCGAACGAGGATGCTGAAATCCTCAAGCTGACTCCTGTGAAGCGAGTGACTCCATAGGGTTTGTGCCCTTGCTCGCCCCACCCTGCAGTGGCCTTCTGGAAGTTCACTACTTTTGCTTTTTAAGATGGGCGGTGTCGTTCCTCCCTTACAGAAGCTTGGAGGTGCTGGGGGGGGGGGCGCTGCAGGTGGAGGGGAGCGGGGTCAGTCCTGCAGGGTCAGTCGTGGCCTGGCCAGTGGCCTGGCTTTGAGCAGGTGTTTCTGACAGTGGCGAGGGGTGGCTGGGCAGGGAGAACGCGGCGCACAAAGGGAGCAGAGGTGGAGCCACGGAGCGTAAGGGATTGGAGGCGAGCCGGGGGCTGGGCCAGAGGGAGTGTGCGTGATGCTCTGCAGGTAATGGGGGACGCTGTGGGTGGGTGTGGGGACTGGACTGCAGACCTGAGGCCGGAGTTGGAGCTTACAGGAAGAACAAAGGAGCACAAAGGGGCACAAAGAAGGTTGCCAAGCCTTTACATTGTGTTTACTTAACTTTTGAAAACCCGCCTTCATCTCCATTCTGTGGTCACCCTAACCCCCAGCTCATGGTCACCATCACCTCTGGCCTAGAAGACTGTGGCAGCCTCTTCGTTGGGCTTCCCATCTCCAATCCACCCCCGCCCCCCACAGCCCATTCCGTAAGAAAACAGACAAGGCACTTTCAAAACATTGCCATGGGGACCACACTCCTGTGGCTAAGGCCCTTCAATGTACCACACTGGCTTCAGCATCAAGATCAAGTTTGATTACTTGAGTTGGCATTCACGGCCCTTAGCAATCAGCCCCACTCCCACTATGTGGAGCAGCCTCTCCCTAAAACACACACCAGCTGAGCTGGGCTCTTTGTGACCTCGGTCACTCCCTCTTGGTCTTCCCCCTTCCCCTGTCCCGGTCTACCACAGAAACGCCTCCTTAACCTTTAAGTAGCAGGTCAATGCCAACAGGTCTGGGTCACCTTTCCAGCCCTTGCCCTCAATGCCCTGCTCTTGGTGGCTCTTCATCTCATTTCAGCAGCCACTGGGCACCTGATTTGTGGCAGGTGCTAGGGATGGTGAAATGTCTTGAACTGGTGACAGCACCCAGGTCAAGGGCAGGCAGAGTACTGAAGCTGGGAGAGCTCCTGAGCCCTTCCACCAGCTGCCACCCCTGCCCTTTCACCCACTCCCTGCACCTGCCTCCTCACCTCCTCCCACCTGTGCTAGTGACTCACCTGCACACATTCAAACCTGTCCTGGGGACTGGGCCAGTGCCAGGCCAGGTGTGGGAGAGATAGCAACAATCTAAATGGCTGTCATTGCTCTCCAGCTCTCAGAGGGAAACACACCAAATCTCCTTAACATAGCCTTTGATGGATCAAAACAAAGGACCTGAGAATTAGGTGGACCTTCAGGAAGGAAGACACACACACACACACACACACACACACACACATTTTTTAAAGCTCTACACCCAACTCTACCCTGAGATCAAGAATTGCATACTCTACGGACTGAGGCAGCCAGGCGCCCCCAGGAGGTTATTCTCAAAACAAATACATAAGTAAGACACCATGCTCCAGGCAAGATACTGGGGGCAAAGATGAATCCTCTCAAGGAATCACATAGCGCAGACAGAGAAGCAGGCTATGAGAGCAGCCTCTGTTTACTGAGGGTCCTGGGCTGGAACAACTCCCATATGAGCACGTTTCACCTCACTACAACTCAGTGGTGTAGGCATCATTAGCATCCATTTACAGAGGAAGAAACGAATTCAGGGAGCAAGTACTTTGCTCCAAGTCACAGTCAGACGAACTCCCTGGCACCAACAGCTGCTTGCTGTCAAGCGTGAACAATGCTGGGGGAGATCTCGGGCATCCTGTAGTAATGGAAGCCAGCCAGTGGCGGGAGGACAGTGGCAGCTACAACAAAGGAAGAAAGGAGGCCACGCCTCAGGGCCATAGGATGGCAGAGGGGACAGCAAGGAAGAGCCATGGGAGCACAGGGCAAGGTGGAGGGTGGGTCTGGCCCAGCCATCCGAAGATAGGTGGTGGTGGGCTTGAGTACTCATTTCTGGAGCTCCCTAGGAGGCACCCAGATAATGCTAGCTGAACTCATGGGGCAGAAAGGCAGAAAATGTTGGTGCAAAGGAGAAAGGAAAAGTTGGGGTGTGCCCCGGACAGGAATCTGGCTTGCAGGCTGCAGGCAACACAGGAAGCAAGTTGGGCTCTTTCCACAAGAGGGCGCCCAGCACCAGACAGTGACTCTCTTGGGCAACGGGAGAGGGGGTTGGTGGGTGGTTTGTTGTGGGTTCCCTGCAACCCTCTTGGGAGGGAGGACAGCGAGGAGAGGGTAACAACTCAGGACCCTAAAAACCTAGCAGTAAGAAACCAGCAATGACGGGCAAGAAGAGTTCAGATCGATGCATTTGCTCATAGTGAGGTTGTATCATCATCTCAGGCCAATTCTTTCCCTTTTCATACTGAGAAACACAAGTCAGGAGGCTCCTTGACTCCATGCTTGGTAAAATTTGAAAGGGCTCTCCGCTTGACACGTTCCAGAAGGAACAACTCTCTCCTATTTTCCATCTCCTTGTCTATGCTTCACTCGCTTTCAGATTCATCTACTATGCTGTCTGGTCGTGCAGAGTATTACTCGGCAGAGTGGTCCAGAATTTGGTTTTCCAATCTGCCTGGTTATTTAGTCTCTTTTTGCTACTTTTTTCCAGCACCATCTTTGGAGATTTCATAGTTACAGTCTGTATCTGATACTACTATCTGAAATCCCTGGGGTCTAAATCAATTGTTTACTCTTCTTGCTGATTTTGCTCATAATGGTTCATTCCCTTGGATGTTCAGTAATTTTTTGGGACACTTTATAATTGGTTGCCATATTATGATTTATATTTTTGATATTTTTTCTCTAGTGGATTTGCATTTTTGCTTCTGTCAGACACCAGGAGATATCTGCAAGCCTAGAATCATCTTAATTCCTCAGCCCAGGAGTGCTTTGGCCCCAGGAGTATGAAAATCTGAACCACAGCCCCAGGAGAGAACAGACCTGTCTTTGGTTAGATTCTCATCCTTCAGACAGGCGGAGTGTTCTGTATAGTTCCCTTTGCAGACAGATTTTTTTTCCTTGCTTGCCTTTTTCACTGAGGTTAAAGCCAGAGTAACCTGGGTCAGTGGACTGGCCTCAGATCTCCTCCTCCATCTTGTAGAGGCTCAAAGCCCCTCAGAGCCTCACACTGCCTGCCCCCCACCCATGAGGCAGTTAATCCCTCACACTCCAATTTCTCCTGACCCCAGGCAGTACAGGTTTCCTCTTTTGTGTTCAACTACTCCTGTGGTTTTTGGTTTGCTGTACTCCTCTAATTTTCTCCTGGCCTTTGGGGATTCCCTAGACTTCCTCATCTGTGACCTCAGCAATACAGTTAAAAGTACATTCATTGGAATTTATCCAGCATCTGGGTGTTTTAGGATAATGGCAAATTTTTTAGTCGATTTCTATAGCCAATAGTTATTTTACTTTACTATCACTGGAGTCCCTAGGATCTTTTGTTCAGAGCTAAAGCAGACTGTGGATTGCTGACTTGTCCACCAAATGTACTTTTGTGCAAGGCTGACAGTCACAAGGCTGAGATCTTGTTATTGTTCTAATGCTGGATTGCAGTGCTGGGCAGCTGCCCAGAGACTGGCAGTTGGCACCATCTGCATGAAAGATCATACGGCAAAGCCGCCTCCTTGTCTTCTGGGGCCATGGCCACAACCCAGCCCTTTCTACCTACCCCAAGATCATTCCCTTTGCTTTTTTGGAGGACTGTGAAGCTGGTGGCGCCCACAAGTCTCCTAGGGCAAGACCACATAGAAGTAGGTCTAGGGCAGAGGTCAAGGATGGGTATTTGGGTCACAGGAGGGGGGATGGGACCAGGAGCCTGGGAAGTGAGGCCTTGGGTCATCAGCCAGGAAGCTGGACCAACATCCAGGTGTGCACGGGTGTGCCTGCACCAATCTGGGTCATATCACAGCTGGTTAGACCACCTCAGAGCCATGCAAAGTACTACACACGGCCTGCTGGAGGTACCACAAGCTGGTGGGCTTTCGGGGAAAGCAGTCTGAACCTATTCCCTGAGGATACAAGAAATGGTCAGTTTAAGAACTCCCACTTCGGAAACCTATCCCAAAGAAACAAAGCATGCAGAGAAAGATGCTCACTTCAGTATGTTGGACAGGGAAACCTTGAAAGCAATCCAATTACTCGACAGGAGGGGAAAGAGTCCAAAAAAGTACAGCCCCAATGTGAGCATACAACCACTAAGTAAGTGAACATGAAGGAAATAGTGAACTCACGTGATTTAACATCCGTGTACGAAGAACAGGAATGAATATTCACAAGTCCAGGTATGTGAAAAATTTCTAAGGAAATATGTAAGAGTGGTTAGAAAAAAGTACCTATATGGCCACTACCCTATTTCTCACTTTCTGTATTGAAAGCTCACTCCCCAGTGAGGAACCGGGAGTGTCTGTAAGCTGTCGCTGTCCCTATCCACCGGCCCAGAGCGGGCCACCAGTCTGGCTGGGCCTGGGACCCTCCGCGCTGCCCAGAGGCGTCGTGGCTGGGCTGGATGCAGCTCCTCAGCAGTACACCCGGCTTCCACTCCCCTGGGTGTTCTTTAGGCCACTGCGGGAGCCACTAGAGCCCCCCCCCCCAAAACAGGGGGGTGTATGTGGAAGCCTACAGGCAGATGGATGTCTTCCGGTGGATATACCACCTTCCCTCCCAGCCCCCTTCTAGCCCGAGTCAGAAAAGGAATATAGCCTTTTTATTGACTACTTTAAGTAGAACAAACTAAATACATATTTAACAGTTTTGGTTCATTTATACAGTACATTAAATAAGTTATGCACAGAGTTAAGTAACAAAAATTGCTATCAGAGTAAAATGACAAAGCACAGAAAAACCAGACTACCGCATCCTGTGGGTGGTTTCACATTCATCATCCCCCTTTAAAATCCACGCTTGGAGGCATAGTTTTTTATTTACATTATTGGCTTTCTTTTATGGATGGAGCTTTTGTAGCCTCATTGGGAACTTGGAAAGCCGTGAAAGTAGACCAAAGGCCGCTGAGCCAAATAGCACTTTCAATCATTCACCTAATGCTTATTGCTGCTTCTCTCTGCCAACTCCAATGCAGGGACAGGGCTGTCTCCGCCAGCCACCAGCCGCACATGCCCTATTTGGTATAAGCATCAACGAGTGTACACTAGGCAGTTGTGGGCCTGACCAGATGGGGTCTGCCGGGGAAGTGCCATTTCTGCGGCTGCGGAGCGAAGGGGGATGCAAGGTCCACCCTCAGGCCTCCCAACCTTCTCCTGGCTCACGATGGAAAAGGTCACCTGCACAATCATCTTTGGAAATGAGCATGTCAATGCATATGGGCAAAGAGGCAGGCATTCAATGTTTTGGTTTCATAAGAAATAGACAGTCAGGGCTGACTCGCCCAGCCCCTCCGCTTCCCATTCCAGACAAGACTCCTCCGGGACACCTGGCCCTCTGGCCCATGCTGGAACAGTCCAGGTCCCTGTGGCTTTTCTTACATTTGGTTCAAACATGCCACCACCCAGTTCTCTGTAAATAGCTTAAAAAACAAAAAACAAAACAAAAAAACAAAACTAAGTTGGCTTGGTCTACTGACCTGGTTCTGATACCAGTTCTGAAGAAAGCTTCGAAGATGTATTCTAAGTGATTTATTCAATCCACAACCCCTTCTACAGTTTCCAGGACAAATGGCTACCTGGTCATTATGCTTTCGTTCTGAAGAACTCACTACCACACAATTCCAATAGTCCTGCTGAACCTTCAATTCCACTTGCTGAGACAGCTTCTGAAATATCCAGAATAAGGTCTACACCCTTACAAGCAGGTGACAGCCCTGGGGATCAATCTGACTTTGGAACAAGGCCATAGAGAATAAAGTGTAAATTTTCTGTCTAGAAGCTGAAGATGTTCATGTTGACACCAAGAAGCGAGGAGTTCCTGGGGGACTAGCAGGCCCAGATGGGCAAAGGATGTCCACACTGCAGCCAACATGACACCGATCTGTGCCGGGTAGATGTGTGTGGTTTCCAGACTTCGATCCGCTGAGACATGTATGACTCAGCACAGTCCAAGATCCACTCGCTCTGTGACTGAGCACATCTGCTAGAGGCCCACCCCTGCGGCTGCCAGGGACCTTCCAAAGTGGAAGTCCCATTCCCACTCACAACTCACAAGGTGGGCTGCCTATTCCTGAGCACGTGGAATGGACCAACTTCTTCTCGAGTCCATTTTCACCACCGGGCGGAGTCAGGCATGGTGCAGGTGGTGGGGACCCAAAGGGCGACTGAGGGTGTGAAGATTCAGCCCTCGGCCATCCCTCAGGACATTTAAAGATGGCTCCCAGTTTGGCCACTCTGGCCTCCTCTGGTCCCTGCAACCATTTCTCGCAAGCGGAGGACAATGAAGTCCCATCACTCCTCAGTGTCCCTCAGTGGGCGATGCTGAGCAATGGCCTCATCCTCCAGATGTGCTCTGACGGGTGGGCAGGCACATGTCACACTCGCTTTGTGACTGTGCTGAAAACACCTCCACTCCCATCCCCTGTCTTTTCTGTCCCCCCAAATATTAACTATAAAGACTGATTCTCTAACAGCCTGACTGTATATTTTAAGTCTAAGTAGATGGAAGCGGGCAGCCTGAACTTGTACTCCAAGTCTGGTGGCTGGGATGGTGAGCAGACACTGGAGACCAAGCGGGGAAGCTGGACTCAGTCACCCCTGCTCCTTCAACCCCCTCCCCGCGCCACCCCAAGGCAGTGCCCCTCCTCCTCTCACCCAGACAGCAGGAGAATTTCAGAGGAGGGAGCTAAAGAAAGGGATTCTTTACGCCTAAATGGGAAGTCTTGGACAGATGCCCTATCGACCTAGATGTGAAAGTGACCAAAATGAACACAGCAAAAGGTCTGAGAAATGAACTACGGTGTGGACCACTACCCAGCGTGGCCTCTGGGCAGCACGTGAGGAAAGCAGTCTAGATCAGCATCAGTCACTCTGCCAACTTCGCGGTCAGTAGAACCACAGCCCACAACAGTCAGCTAGGACCCGCATGCTGAAACCTGGAGCCTGAAACCTGAAACCTTAGCTACAGAAAATGACAGTGGGTCCTGCTTTTGGCTCTTTATTTGAAACAGGAAAAACCTGGGCTACCCTGGCTAGTCCTGTGGCCAACTGAAGACTTAAAGAACCCGTCCAGGTGTTCATCTCGCCAATAAAAAGACAGTGGCCTGGGGACAGACCCAACAGGTACCATGAGATACCCTCTTGCTCTGGTTTATAGGCTTCATGACCTACTCATGGGACACCCCATGTCTCATGTAAATGTAGGCTAGCCCTGCCCAGGGTACTAATTTCCTTCCTGTTGAAGTCAGGATGCCCCACCAACTGCTGCAGTTTAAGGAGTTCCAGTTTAATGAGTAACATTATTCTGTTATTCATTCTCTGGGCATACTTTTTATACACTGGAAATCCAGGTATTTAAAGGCGCCTGGCACTGAGTTCCTTTGTAAGATAGAAAATCTTTAGGTAAATTAGGGACTTGAAAAGTTCTCACAGTAAGATACACCTGTATGTGAGGACAACGCTACTACGCTGATCTCTTTTCCTTGACAAGACAGAGCTTTTATTTCCCTCTGGTCAGCGCACGGAAGGTAGTCATCTAAAACTGGGCTTTCATGGGCCAGCAGGGGCAGGGCCAACCACCTCACCCCAACTGATTCCTTGGGGCAAGAGGGCACTGGAGGCTTGGAGGTGGAGAGTGAGAGGGTCAGGGTACTTGGGCTCCCAACAAAACACAAATGGCAGGGAAGAATATGTGTGGCAGTTCCTAATATTCTAAAAGGGGTATAGGCGATGTCACATTTGGAAAGCCAGTAAGAATCTGGAAAACTCCCTGATGATGGGAAGAGAAATTGGTGGCTGCTCTCAAAATGGTTGTGACATTTCACAGAACTTTTCTTAGCTCAGAGAGGGAAGGTATCAAATAGATACCATAAGGGAAACCGAGATTGTATGCCTGATAATAAACTGACGTCACATGTACTATGGACGAGGTTTGAAGAATTCTTTCAGGTCCAGGAAGGCTGCTGAGATGTGAGCAGGCCTCGACTGCTGAGGCAGGTCCTAGCCACAACACATCACATCCTATGGGACAACCATAGCTCAACAGGGGCCAAAGAGAGACCACGACAAGATCCACACAGTGATCTGGACATGCGCGGCCTGAGATGAAAGGGACACAGAACAAGACGACTGTGCAAACAGCCAAGCGGTGACAAAAGGTTCTGCATTTCCAAAAGATAATCCATTCAATGGTTTGACAATACTAGTTTGGCCAACATGCTCAGAGAGAACAGACTATCCACAGTTGAGTCTCATTCTCCCTCAGACCAATCCATGCGCTGGAAACTATTTCTGCATAAGCAAAATCAAGTAAGAGAGAAAAAAATGGGTCCCAAACTAAAGTAGCAAGCCAGGTTGGAAAATCTTGTCCAAAATGATCTGTGATGCTTGGAGGAAGTTTATTTGTTTTTCATCATTACGGGTGCTTTTAGTGAAATGGTGACTTATTTCCTGTGATTTCTGATACTCCTAACAAGTCTGAACAGCAGGGTCGAGGAGAGGGTCCTGAGTGCTGCTTCCGCCTACCCATGTCCGGGTGGGGCTCACCAGTGGCATCTGCTGAAGGTGAAAACGGGGTTATAGGAGCTGTTCCAGGGCAAGAGGGGTCACCCCTGTCGGAGGGGATCTCCTCTGCAGCCTGCTGTCAGCCTCCAGGCTTCTGCCGCAGGAGGAGGGCAGGGTAGGCGGCAGTGCGTGGGGCGAGCCCCCTCCAGCCCAGCTGGGCACCTGACAGTCTGCTGCCTCGAGAGGCAGGGAGGGGAGCTGGTGGTCCATACGGAGAAGGGGATGGCCACACCAGTTTCAGCGGGAACAGGAACAAACCTGGAAGCCAAGGAAGAAGGAGCGGCTCTGGCTAGCTGCCTATGTGCCCAGAGAATGGCGCACCAGCCCCCCCCGCCCCCCACCCCGAGGACACATGGGAAGTAGACAGGTGTCCGGAGGGGCTGCGGAGCAGCGCTGGCTGGGCTTGTGCTCTTCCTGCCTCGGCTGCACTCCGTGCTGATGACCCAACAGCTAATTGCACTGGTTCAAACCGCCAGGCCCCCTGTGCCATGGGTTGCTGCGCTGTGAGGTCATCAGAGGGAAGGGAGTCTGGGGCTCAGAGTCCGTTGGTGTCGATGGCTGTCACAGAGGCAGGCGTTGAGGAGCGTGAAGTGGTGGCCGAGGTCTTATCCAGAGCCGGGCTCGGCACGCTGCAGTCGGTGGACCTGGCTGAGGAGCCCCTCCCTCCAGGAAGCAGTGGCCGGCTCTGGCTGTGGGGACTCTGGCCGTGCAGGTTCTGGCCACAGAGGCGGTGGTGCCGCTCCCAGTCCTTGTGCTGGCAGAAAGAGCCACAGTATCGTGCGATGTTGCAGCCGCTGCAGGTCTCGCTGGCCTTGCGGCCACAGTTCCAGCAGTTCTGCAAGACACAGGCACGGGTTAGCCGCTTGGACCTTGTGGGGTAGGCGTATCACCACCGGTCAGCTGCGCTACGTGGGGGGAGCGTGGCATTCGAGGCTATGCGTACCGGGGCTTGTCCTGCCTCTGCTGCTGTCTGCCTGTGCGCGGGGAACACCCCCTCCTCTCTGAATTCCTTCATCTGAGAGGAAAGCCCCCTACCACAGGCTGGCGGGACAGCAAGATGAAGGGTGCCAGGGGAGGGCAGGTGGGAGTTCTCACCGCCTGCCAAAGGTACCCACTCGTTGTTCTGACTCACATTTAATCCTCAGCGACCAAACCAAACTCTGTCCCGGGGTCCCCGACACCATACTTGTACACCTGTGTTTAGGTAACTTTTTTTTCTCTCGTTCTTCCCAACAGAGGAATGATCTTGAGTGTTTCCACTAACACCACCTGCTCCATTAAAGAAAAGTCCCCTGTTAGGGGACCAGAATGGGCAAACAGGAGTGAGTAGTTGTGCTACTTCCTCTGTGCCCGTTGTCCTGTCGGAGGTGGGCTGGGAGTCACGGGACTGCTTCTGATTCGTTTAACGGAGGCCCGCCACTCCTGGGAACTCAGCGGCCTGGAAGGTTTCTTGCTACTCCTTGCACTTGCCGGGGAAGGGACAGGTGTTGCTGGGACTTGGCAGAGATGCATGGGGGGCGGGGTGATGGAGGGAGAGCACCAACTGAGAAAGTACTACTTCCACAGAAGGGATGAGCCAAGCTGAGACCTGGTTAGAGCTACAAGGAGCAGTTGTGAAAGGAGCAAAAACAGTCTTGAACAGACAGCGTTGCACTTCCCCCAGTCAACTAAGAAGGGCAAAGCAGCGTCATGAAGAAGGAGGCCACCAGGTGCGACTCCTGGCACCTGCCCTTTGGAACTCTCCCTTCCCTTAGGCTCCCGTAATGACTTCCAGTGAGCCTGCCCCTGATGCCTCTGGGACTCACAGACAAGGGAAAAAGCCTCTGACATTGGCCAGGTGAAACTACCAGAAAGAGGCAAGGCTTTGCCAGGCACCAGGAAGGACCTGACCACCAGCTAGCTGGCAACCCCCCCAGCCCCCCCCCTCCCCGACCTTAGGTTCTCCAGAATGGCAGAGGCCGATTGGAGGCTGGGCTTGACCAATCCGTAGTCCCCTCAGGGAAGAAAGACACTATCCCCAATGAAATCTGGACACTTACTCAAGTATAAAAGAACAGACACATGCTTGGGGCCACCTAGCCCACATTTTGCATTGTGCAGATGGGACACCAAGAGCCAGCAGGCAGGGACACACCTCAGGCTATAAAGTGATTACACGGCTGCGCCAAGCCTGGAACCTGGACCTCCTGACTCCACCAGACTCAATGTACAAGTTTAGTTTCAAAGCGCTTACAAAGGATTGCAGATGCTCTTCAAACCCAATTGGCTTGTCAGGAAATATACTCGGGATGGCCCAAACTTCCCCAGCACCTACGGCAGAGGCCCAGAACAGGCAGCCAACGGCTTTCTCAGGTTACATTTACAGATTCTCAAGCAAACTATACTCCAGATAATTTCATCCTTTTGACCCTGGTAGGCTGACTCCAAACGATGCTGTAGGAGAACATGATCACTTGTGGGGAAGAAATTGTTTACTGACTACATGGGGCCACTGTGGAAACACAGAGACCAATGAGTCAGCTCTGGCTGAATGGGAGAGCCTCTACTAGCTCTGTCCAAGCCTGGGAGAACATCTCAAACTGGGAAAGTGTATTTAAAAAAAATTTTTTTTGAGAGAGAGAGAAGTGTGAGTAGGGGAGGAGCAGAGAGAAAGGGAGACACATAATCCAAAGCAGGCTCCAGGCTCTGAGCTGTCAGCACAGAGCCCAACATAAGGCTTGAACTTACAAACGGTGAGATAATAACCTGAGCCAAAATCAGATACTTAACCAACTGAGCCACAACCCAGGCACCCCTGAAATGGGGAAAGAGTATTAAGCCACTAGTACTTTCACCTTGGCTGCCATTATATATTTAAAATAGATTATTTCTGAATTTATGGGATACAATAAAACAAGATAACTGGCCCCCATAGAGGCAAGAACAGAGAATGCAGGAAGAACGTGGTTAGTGCCAGAATAGCCAGAGTAAAAAGGACATTTTAGGTTCCCTTTCCCTGTGGCTTTTTCCTCCCTGACAACAATGAGGGTTTTTTGCCAAGATATAAGGCAAAACATGTATTACTGTTGTAGCTGCCCTTCAAGTCTGCATTTCTCAAAGCTGGAGGAACACATGTGGCAAACAGTCCTTTGTGGCGAGTAGAAAGAGGTGATAAACCTTATGAGTTACTGGCCAGGTAACTCTGAAAGGGGATTCCAGAATTTCCTTTGTTAAGCAAAGATCATCAGTCTATGCCATTATTACAGGTTCCCCTGCTATCTGGAAGTGGAGCCTTCCTCTGAAACTTCTGTAAGCTGAAATAGCGGAAAGTGGAGAAGCAATTAGCATTAATTTAATGGAAAAATTCCCAGACCCAGAAAATACTTTCTCTTAGGCTTTTCCTTAGGAC
Organism: Crocuta crocuta; assembly: GCF_008692635.1. Classification (NCBI taxonomy): domain Eukaryota; kingdom Metazoa; phylum Chordata; class Mammalia; order Carnivora; family Hyaenidae; genus Crocuta; species Crocuta crocuta. Next base: position 1,946,435 of record NW_027530847.1, read on the forward strand.
ACATCTTGCTAATGGATGCACAAAATAAATTGAGATAAAGCACAGATGCTCACAAACCCAGTTCAAAGCTCTCACAGCTGGATGCTGACTGAGGGTGTAGTTCCCAAGGAAGCAGCTTGGCAGGGCCACTTTTGCTGCTCAGGGTGTGTGCTGCTTCTAGAACAGCTCACTGCATAACAAATGCTGAACACTATTTTTGTTTTTTGCCTTTTCTCATCAAAGTGAAAATACTCCTCAGATTTCTTTTGGCAAATGAAAATAGGTACTAATGTACATCTTTTGTAAAAGCAAAGGCGTAATGCGAACTTTCAGAAAGCAGGGGATACCTGTAGTGTAATGTAAGTGTGGTCTGGGACGACCGGTACCAGAATGACGTGGGGCTTATCAAAATCTCTGGGACCCTCCCCAGGCCTCCTTGACCTTACTGCAAACCTGGCCCAAAGGGGAAATGCTTACCCATCTTACAGTCAATAGTCAGTCCATTAGGTTTGCAAGGAAATCCAGGCTGAGGACAGAAGGTGCCTTGTGGCAGAGACGAGGAGACATTGTACTCCAGCCCTCTGCCCGAGAGCAGACCCTTGGGGTCTAGCCTTAGCTTCAGAGGACGCAGCTGTTCTATAAGAGCAGGAGCTGCCACAGCTTATACCTGTTTTTACACTGTAACAAAATCCTTTCTGTCTACACAGTGCACTGCAATTTAAAAACGCTTCCACAACCACAATTTTGATCTCGTTAGATTTTGTAAAACTATGGGACCAGCAGGCCAGGGGCTGCTACACACTATACAGAGAAGGAAACTGAGTCCTTAGGGGTACACTGCCAGTGTGAGGGGGAAGTGGGACTAGAACTCAGGGCTCCTAACCTCCAGTTCTGAGTTCCCTCCATTATACCCCACTACTTCTCAGAGAATAAGAATTCCAGAGATGCCTGCTGGACTTCAAGAATTTTCTGAATGGGATAAAGGGAATTCAGGTCATCTGGCCAGATGCAAACTGACCTACAGCTTAGGTCCCGCTAGCACGCCTGTTTTGGAAAGTTGCCTGGGATGGATGCTGGTGCAAGCCTCACCTGCAGGCCTCTTTGAGCACTGTTGAAAATTACAGGTCCTTAACAGCCCAATACTGTAAATAGAGAGCTGAGATTTAAACCATGCAGTCTAGATCCAGAACTCATGCTCTTAGCCAAAATGCTACACTCCTTTTTGGAGGCAGACACAGTCAAAGGTAAACACAGATATAAAAGCCGGTAAACACAAACAGATAATGATATTGATATGGATGGCTACAGATACAGAAGTGAACACAACAGAGACATCCCTGCTCAGAAACAATTCTAAAGAAAAAGTAGCCGGGGAGAAAGGCAAGAAGAGGGTTAATGGAACTATTTTCTTACAATTCAGTGCCCTTATTGGGATGCTACAATAAGGAATTTTCCAACATCCTCTGTGATAGTTACACAATACTTAGGCTTGGCACTGCTACACTGACGGGGACCATTTACATAGGATGAGATAATAACGTTTCTCTTGTTTATAACAAACAAACAAACAACAACAAAAACCACCCAGTTGTTTATGTCTCAGCTGGTAGATGGATCTGCCTACTTAAAGAAACAGGCTTGTTTCAGGACTTGTCTCAAAGCTGAAAGATGACTGAAATGAAAGTTACAGAAGAACTTTACCTTCCAAAGGGCTGTTAGAATGTTTGTGTCATATGCGTTTTTCTTTCCAGTTTGATTACTTTAGTCCTCACTATGGTACAAGACTATTCTGTATACAAACATCACTGAGTCCTGGGCCTGGGGTCTTGGGAGAGGTGGACACATTTGCCCAATCTGTCACTTTAATCCATAAAAGAACCATCCTCTTTATAAATAGACCAAATGCAGGAGGGCCCCTGCACCCTGCCTTCAGCACTGCGGGATTATGTCAGTTAAATTCCGTAAGCCCCCGTTTCCTTTTTGGAAAATCGGAACCCAACAATCCCTACCTTACAGGGTCATGGTGAGGATCACAAAGGCAACATACGTGCTTAACTGTCTGTGGCACACGGCGAGCCCACTAGTCGATGGTAGTCACCATAATTATGCAATTCCACAAACTCTCTCTTTAGGCTGAGTTTTCAAAATTTAAACTAATATAATAATGTTTAAGAATATAATAATTAAGAAACAAAATTCTTCTGGTACTAGATAAAAATTACAGTCATCTAGTTCAAGAGTGGACTGCTGTGTCTTACTTCCCATCACTTAAGAAAACTGAGGGCTTGGTCACTGCAGCCGCCCCAGCCCCAGCCCCCAAAGCTACCAGAACTCTGACCTCTGTTGACTCTTCTTGCTCATTTATGACGAGGAAGGCGTCCTCTGCGGCCTGCCGCTTGACGTCCGCTATGGTTTGCTCCATCCGAGCTCTCTCTGTTGCAATCACTTCAAAGGCTTTTTGCTCTGCCTCAGCAACGGCTTTCTGTACTTCTGACATGGCCTGAATTTTCACCTTATTCACAGCTTCTTCTAGAAGAAAGTGACAGTAAAATTAACTGGCCGAGAAATCTTTTCCCTCCCACTCCCTATCACTTGCAAGAAGAGACAGAGCTGAAACAAGAGGACTTTTTCCAAAATACAGAGGGTTTAACATAAGACATACACATTCACTTTTATTCACTTGTGTGTTCATGGATTCATTTGTTGGGTGTGTACATGGAAGTGGGCACTGTGCTGTGGGCTGGGGATACCTAGAGGACCAAGATGAACTCCATATTCTCCTAACTGTGATCAAGTAGAAAGGTATGTCAGTACAGGAGTTCCAAGGAGTTCCACTCTACAAGTGGCAGGGAAGGATCAAGAAAACGTGTCTTGGTTGAGACGGTAAGTGGAAATGAATTTTTGGAAAAGTCTTGCATCCCATGCTAAGGATGTTATTAGCCCTTTTTCTAGAGAAAACTTGAACTCCTGAAGGGTTCTATGCAAGCAGAAAAGACTGAAGGCAGAGGGTCTGGGAGAGGCAGGGGCAAAAGACATTCAGCTGATAGAAGAGACTGAATTTAGGCAGGAGCAAGTGGCACAGAGGAAGGGATGGGGCAGAATGAGGCTGGTGGCAGCTATGGGTCTGGAGGTGAAGGTGAAGGTGGAGAACGGCAGAGTCATGAAATGTAACAAATAGCAAGCAAAATGCCATGTGGAGGCTAGTGAGAAGACTGAAGTGCCCTAGGATACCCAGACACAAATGTCCAGGAAGCAGTTAGGTTCAGAAGACTGAACTTGGCAGAGAAGCATGGGCTGAAGATACAGATTTGGGCACGCCAGGAGCCTGGGCTTCCAAAGACTGGTCCAGTCACCATCGCCCCACTTGGTTCTTGACACATCTTCCCATCACTGCCATCCTGCTTGGTTTCCACAGGACGGACACTCCAAATGGCACACTCTTCGCAGTGAGCCTCATCTCCAAGTCCCAAAGTGAAAGACCTCCTTCCCATGTCCACAGAACTAGAAAACCCAGAAGCCTAAAGAAACTCCTTTACTGCTTGGTTCTTTCACATGGCCTAGGCTCAAAGAAGATCTAAAGAGAGTGTTCTAGGCTGCCATCTTATCACTCCAGCCTTACGAAAAAAACATTTTTGGGGCACCTGGGTGGCTCAGTAGGTTACCTGTCTGCTTTCGGCTCAGGTCATGATCTTATGGTCCTTGAGTTTGAGCCCCACATCGGGCTCTGTGCTGACAGCTCAGAGCCTGGAACCTGCTTCAGATTCTGTGTCTTTCCCTCCTTCTCTCTCTCTGCCCCTCACCCACATGTGCGCATGTTTTCTCTTTCTCTCTCAAAATAAATAAATATTAAAAAAAAGGGAGAGAGAGAGAGAAAAAAAAACATTTTTACCCCAAAGGACAATGGATGATGCTGAACTGACTTGACACTGACTCTGTGCTTCCTTTACTCCCGGTACCCACACAGGTCCACTGCGGCCCACCATAGCTACCCATCATAAGCCTCTTTTAGTTAGCAGATACAGGTGTCTTAAGCCAACATAACAATACCCTGAAGTACATTTTTTCCTCTCAGGTTAAGGACCAATCAATAAGAGTCATAGTTTGAATAACTACCTTGCTAAAGTCACCTAAGGTCACAGATGACACCAAAGCAGAGAAGGACTCAAATCTAGCTGGTTCAACACCAAACTCTGGCTCTTAACCATAGTTAACCCAACAATATCTCACAAGCAGGAAATCACTAGTTATCAAGGAGATCTCGTGCACGGAAATCTTTCTCTCTACCTTTTTAAAAAAATGTTTTTAAAATGTTTTATATATTTCTGAGAGAGAGACAGTGAGAGCGAGAGAGCGAGAGCGAGAGCAAGAGAGAGAGAGACAGTGTGAGCAGGGGAGGGTCAGAGAGAGAGGGAGACACAGAACCTGAAACAGGCTCCAGGCTCTGAGCTGACAGCACAGAGCCTGACACGGGGCTCGAACCCTCGAACCATGAGATCATGACCTGAGCCGAAGTTGGACGCTCAACCGAATGAGTCACCCAGGTGCCCCTCTTTCTTTCTACCTTAACAACTGCTCTCTTCATTTCCCATAATTCTATCCTACTTCTTAATAATACACATTTCCGTTTCCAACTGCAAATATTTCCCAAATGCTATCCCACGACACCCTGGGATTACAACCTGAGCCAAAATCAAGAGTTTAATGCTCAACCAACCTAGCTACCCAGGTGCCCCCATCTTGTACCTTCCTGACTGCCAGGAAGAACAAATAATCAGTAGTATGTCTATTCTCATTTTTCACAATCTGTTCATATCTTTTGTCTGTTTGTTTATTATGGTCTTGATGCTCCTAAAAGAGTCTTGTGAAGGTCACCTATTAACTTTTGTAGAAGTAAATTTCATCTGAGGTGCCTGGATGGCTTAGTAGGTTGAGCATCCAACATCGGCTCAGTTCATGATCTTGCATTTTGTGGGGTCGTGCCCTGCATCAGGCTCTGGGCTGACAGATCAGGGCCTGGAGCCTGCATTAGATTCTGTGTCTCCCTCTCTCTCTGTCCCCGCTGCTTATACTCTGTCTCTGTCTCAAAAATAAATAAACATTAAAAAATCCTCAATTAAAAAAATAGTACTGGAAAAGGGAGACTAGAAGGAAAAGGTGGCTTGGGACACCTGGGTGGCTCAGTTGGTTGAGCATCCAACTCTTGCTTTTGGCTCAGGTCATGATCCTAGGGTTGTGGGATCAAGACCCATATTGGGCTCCATGCTGAGCATGGAGCCTGCTTAAGATTCTCTATCTCCCTCTACCCCTTCCACACACACGTTCTCTCAAAATTAATTAATTAAATTTAAAAAAGGAGAAGGCAGATCGTCTCTGGACTAGGGCAGGATTAGGGACATGGTGTTAACTCCCCTATTTTATCACAATAGGCAGACCCGCTCTCCTTTAGTCTTCTAGAAAATAAGGACCACCAAGAACAGTCTTGACAAAACTGGGGACAATGAAGGTGAGAAGAAGAGCAGGCGGCTGTTCCAAGACCAAAATGAACCAAATATGGTAGTGCGTGGACACAGTGTGTGTAGGTTTGAGTGAAGACAACATGCAGAAATGAACTGAGCTATATGCCCAGAAATAAGGCATATAAACAGGGAAGGAAAAATTGGTTACTTAATGCCTTAGAGTGGCCCAGCAAAAGGGTGTGCAAAGGACTTGGATGGACTATAGGGAATCATTCCAGATTCCTGACCTGCAAAGTAACATGAGAGGCAGTAAAGATGTATGGGAAAGCTGAAGAGGGAGAGGCAGGAGCCTAGAGTTCTGAGGGAAAAGTTATGAGACAGCCGCCTTTCCCCCAAGCTTGGGCTCCGCGCTTGCACAAATTAGTGAGTACACGTGACCTAGAATCAGATAGACACGTACCAGTTTTTTTCCAAAACTCCACAGGTACATATCCTGTTCCTGGCCTACTGTTGAATTCTCGCTGAGAATCTACGGAAGAGATAAATAGCACAGGGTTAGAAGCTGTCTATAAACCAACATGTTTTATTTTTACGAAAAATTTTAATGAAAAATCACAGCTCTCATTCACCACTTAGAAAGATTCAAAGACAGGGGCGCCTGGGTGGCTTAGTCGGTTAAGCGTCCGACTTTCGCTTAGGTCATGATCTCGCGGTTCGTGGGTTCGAGCCCCGCGTCGGGCTCTGTGCTGACTGCCAGCTCAGAGCCTGGAGCCTATTTCAGAGTCTGTGTCTCCCTCTCTCTCTGACCCTCCCCTGCTCATGCTGTCTCTCTCTCTCTCCTAGAAATAAATAAAATATTAAAAAAAAAAAAAAAAAAAAGAAAGATTCAAAGACATATGTTCACTTAGTGCAAAAATGGTAAGGGATAAAATCAGATAGTATACTTAATATTTAGCTGTAAAACACACACACACACACACACACACACACACGTGTGTGCACCTCAAATAGAAGAGTATTTCAATTCAAAGTAGTGAGATTAAAAGTGATTTTCACTTCCTTCTTTTATCTATATGTTCTTATGAACATGTATGTACTTTTAAGATACTCCCTAAAAATTAACTACAGATGCTTATGGGTATGCATGTGTGTGTATCAAATCCAGTTTAACTGTCCCATCATGCACAGGTCTCTCTCAGGGGCTCTATAGGTTATGTCAGAGAATATGGATTTTGTTTATTGGCAACTCTTAATTTTTACATGTGATTTAAGAGGCTTTTGTTTAAAGTTTCTTAAGATGCTTATAACAAACAAATAAAAAGCAAGCAGTAAAGAAAAAACTCTGATCTGGAACAGTACATTTCAAAGGTAGCCCAGAGGCATCCCACAGGGCTGCTGGGAAGGGCACAAGTGTGGAAGGTGACACATTTGTGTCTGATTATTGTGATTTTAAGATACAATATTTTATAAGAACTGGTTCCACTGAACCAAAAAAATTTTTTTTAAGGAGTAAATCCCAGAAGACTTGCCCATTTCCTTATGTTTTACTGAGGCTAATCCACAATTTTATGCTCTGAATACGCATCAACCCATGGTGCAAAGAGGAATCTGGGGAGCAGTCAGCATGACAGGGAAGGTTGGCCCGGCATGAAATGTTTGCCAGAGGAGCTTTTTAAAACGGTTAGTCCTCATGGGAATGCCTAAGAACTAGCTATGAGGCAGGAAACTCCCCAGGGTGGGGAGGGGCTCTCTCCATTCCAAGGGCTATCAGCACAAAGAACCCACGTCAGTATCCGCCCCCAGAACTAGGAGGGGAAAGGGAGGCTTTTTCTAAATCATGTAAAATACAAATAAAATTACCATTTTCAATATAATTCAGAGACATTCAGTACATTCACAATGTCTGATTTTTTTTTAAGTAAATAAACAAATTATTTTGAGAGAGGGAGAGAGCACAAGAGCCCACATGAGCAGGGGAGGGGTAGAGAAAGGGAGAGAGAGAATCCCAAGCAGGCTCCAGTGCTGTCAGCACAGAGCCTGACATGGGGCTCAATCCCATGAACTGTGAAATCATGATCTGGGCTGAAATGAACAGTCGGACACTTAACCAACTAAGCCTCCCAGGCACCCACAGTATATTCAAAATGTTGTGCGACCATCCTCACCAGCTAGTTTCAGAACATTTCTTTTTAATTCTTTTTTTAAAATGTTTCTTTTATTTTGCGAGAGAGATAGAGAGAGCAAGAGCAGGGGAAGGCCAGAGAGAGAGGAAGACACAGAATCCGAAGCAGGCTCCAGGCTCTGAGCTGTCAGCACAGAGCCTAATGCAGGGACCAAACCGAACCCACGAACCGTGAGATCATGACCTGAGTCGAAGTCGGATGCTTACCTGACTGAGCCACCCAGGCGCCCCATGACATTTCTATCACCACGAGAAGAATTCCATAAGTTTAAAATACTGATTGTACTAATACTTTTTTGTGACACTGAGGTCTCTAGAGGCGCTACCACCACTGTCAATAAAATGCAAAGGGAAGGGCTCTCTTCCACACAGGTGAGGTTCCTGATTCCTGGAGCCATTTGTCAAACACCTAGACACTCACGGATTAGATTCAAGATATAAATACAGGGAAAAATCTAGGATCAGAGGAGTCAATGTGACACAAGCTAGAGAAGGCAGTGGATCATTTTCAAAAGCATCTTCAATAAGGAAAACCAGTGAGGAAAAAGGTTTAAGTCCGTAGACAAGCTGCCATTGGTAATAAATGACAGAAGAAACACTTGTTTACCTGTGGGGCTATGGGGGAAGTCTTGAGCAACCCAGGAGAAGCCACTTCATTTCAGTCAGCAATATGCCTTGGTCATACCCTTTATATCGATCTGCCTGGTCCCCAGCATTTTTTTCTCTAACAGATGAAAAGGTGAGATGCACTTGACCCTAAAGGAACTTCTCAGCTTACTCAGGACATAGCTGGAAACTAGGGGCATATTCATGACATTTCCAAAAGCCAGAGTAACTGTTTTTATATCTCTAACCCAGAAAGGAACTAAAAACAACTAGAGTCTCAAGGGCACCTGGGTGGCTCAGTTGCTTAAGTGTCCAACCCTTGATTTTGGCTCAGGTCATGATCTCAGTTTTTGAGTTCGAGCCGTGACTCTGTGCTGACAGCACGGAGTCTACTTGAGATTCTTTCTTCCTCCCCCACTCATGTTCTTTCTTTCTCCCTCTCTCTCTCAAAAAGAAAATAGACTGAAAAAATAAAAACAGAAACAAATATGAAAACCCCTATTAGTCTCAAAGGCTACTGTAATCAAAGGTCAGACAGATAATGCAAATAAGCTGGGTCAGAAATGGGCAACAAATGGTATTGTGGTTGTGTAGGAGAATGCTCTAGTTCTTAGGAGAAATAGAACAAAACATTTAAGGACGAGTGTCATGAATATTTGGGGGAGACCGTACCTACCTACTAATCTATAATGGGAGAAAGTAAATATGGCAAAAGTGGAAAATGGGTGATTTAGGTATACGGCACATATATGAGTGCTCATTTTTAACATTTTTATGTGTTTGATAACTTCAAAATAAAAAACTGGGGAAAATGTTCTTTGAAGCATATGCATAGAAAATTCTATATGTACAAAAAGAAAAAAAAATAAAAACCAGATGCTTGGCACAAAAAAAAAAAGAAAAAATCTCTATGAACAGACTAATTTGTTAAGAAGTGAGCCTATGGAAGCAGGAGGGAAAAACTGGGTGGCGGCAGGATTTTTACCATTTATATGTTCCTGCATTGCTTGACCTTTATACAATGCAATCCATTAAAAAGAAATTAATTTTAGGGGCGTCTGGGTGGCTCAGTCGGGTAAGTGTCCGACTTCGGCTCAGGTCATGATCTCACGATTCGTGGGTTCGAGCCCCGCGTCCAGCTCAGATCCTGGAGCCTGTTTCAGATTCTGTATCTCCCTCTCTGTCTCTGACCCTTCCCTGCTCACACTGTCTCTCTCTCTCAGAAATAAATAAAAGTTTGATATTATATGGGGAGGCTGTGTAACATAATGGCTAAGAGTGTGTGCTGGATCTGGAATGCTGAACTTATAATCCTGACTTAACTATAATGTGACCATTTTGGCCAACTTTTTAATTTATTTAAGCCTCAGTTTTGTCATCTGTAAAAGAATATAATAGCAGTTCCTATATTTCAACAGGTAGTTTTGAAAATACATGTGACAGGTTTAACATGGCTGGAACACGGTACAGAACCCAGGTAAACTATTATTACTAAAATTGATAACTGATATAGTCAGAAAGATTAATGAAGGGGACGCTGAGGTGGCTCAGTTGGTTAAGTGTCTGACTCTTGATTTTGGCTCAGGTCATAATCTCAGAATCTGTGAGTTCCCAGCCCCTCGGTGGGCTCTGTGCTGACAGTGCAGAGCCTGTTTGGAATTCTCTCTCTCTTCTCTCTTGCCTCTCCCCTACTTGTGCACACACACACACTCTCTGTGTCTTTCTCAAATAAACATTAAAAAAAGAGAAAGATTAATGAAGGAAACCGACTGAAGTATTTAACAAAATCTAGCATCTGATAATTATGTCATTTCAATATTTAAAGGATGGGCATCAGTTAACTGATAGCAGGAAAATTTAAACAATTTGGGAAATTTTAAGTTAGATAGCTAATTCCAAACACACATACTTGAATATAACATAGATGAAATTTGTTGTACCTTGGATAGAATTCAAGGTCAAGTAAAAACCCATAAAGGGAAAAGATGAATTTGATTTCATAAATACTAGCTATCCCATCCATCAAAACAAACCAAGATGGGGTGGGGGAGAAAACAAAAACAAAACCACGATCAAATGAACAAAAATGCCTATATTCACAACGCATTAATTTTATAGCTAAGAATATAGCTCTCCTAAGGGAGAAATGCAAGACGTTTGAAAAATCCTTACACGTAAAAGATTTTAAATATTGCATTACACACTGAAAAACAAAAATAAAACAAGGAAACAATATGCAATGATTAACAACAAAAACGGCATAAGGAAATTATAGTGTATTTACATGATAGAATATTGTATAATCATGAAAATTGTGTTTATAAAATCTTCAATGATGTAAGAACATACTTAATATGAACTTATATTTTCAAGGAAATAATACACAGTTGTAACAGGATTCTCAAATACATTTGAAAATTCTTCAGTGTGGGATGATGAGCTAACAAATTCTTCTTACATTTCTATATTTTCTACAATGAGCCACGTAGTTCCAACTAACCAGTGATATGTACCCCATAAGACTGTTCTGGGGAATTAAATGGTAACATACGTAAAGGAATGGTTCTCAATTCTGGGAGCCCAGGTCCCACTTTAGTCCAATTAAATTAGAATCTTGAGGTGGGGCCAGGGCATCAGGAATTTTCCAAAAGTCCCCTTGTGGGATCTAATGGGCACCTAGGCTTTAACTACTAAAGAAAAGTGCCTGACTTAGAAGCTGGTGCTCATGGTTAAGGTCTTCCAAACCACAGCAAGGGCACTACCTCTCTGTTGGTCAGATATATTTTTTATTATAACAATGAGGTGTCTTTCATTAGCTGATTCTTCTATTATTGCTACATCCTGATTTTTCAGTTGTGGGTATTACTGATTGACCAAATATTTCACTTTCTTTTAATCCCCACCTCCATTCCACCCCAGGCACATTCACAATTCCTTCCCCTTCCGTTCCCTGCAATAGAGAGCTACTCAAATTCTGTTGCACTGGTAGTCAACATTTTCAGTACTCAATGTTAAATGCTAATCATAGCTGGGTCATGGGGTTCAGGTCCTATGAATCTTTTTATCTTCCTGAACAAGTTTTCATTTTTTTAGGAGTTAATAATTGCAGGGCGCCTGGGTGGCTCAGTTGAGTGTCTGACTTTCGCTCAGATCGTGAGCTCGCGGTTTGTGGGTTTGAGTCCCCTGTCTGTGCTGACAGCTTGGATCCTGGAGCCTGCTTCAGATTCTGTGTCTTCCTCTCTCTCTGCCTCCTCTGCTCATGTTCCATCTCTAACTCTCTCACTTAAAAATAAATAAACATTAAAAAAAAAGAATAATTGCCTTGTTTAGTCATATGCTAAGTTTCTTATGTAATTCTTTCTTATTCAATCTCACCTTCTTTCTATTGTGTAGATATTTTATACATTTCATTTTCTTGAAGAAATATCCAGCAAGCTTTTGGCCAATTCTTGCCTCAACTGCTTTCTAGGTTTGCTGTAACCTGTTGCTCGGGACCCTCCCTCACCAGCCTAGGTATTGCCTTCTGTTCTCTTTCTCAGGTTGGATCTAGCATAATCAATTCCATGTCTTCCACTTTCTGGTTTACTGTGCTGTTTTAGGGCACAGCCTACTCAACTGTGATAGGCACCCTGGTAAAGAGTACATAGGAGGTGCATTTTAAAAAAAATTGTATGTTGTTAAACATTTAACTGTTTTGGTCTAGCACAGAAGTCTAAGTTAAAATAACCTTCCTTCAGAGTTTTCTTCGAACTTTCTACAATGCTGTCATGATCTCATGGTTTGTGAGTTTCAGCTCCACATTGTGCTCGTTGTTGTCAGTGCAGAGCCTGCTTCAGATCCTCTGTCCCCCTCCACCCCTGCTTCTCTCTGCCCCTCCCCCACTCGTGCACAAACTCGAGTGCTCTAAGAAAAAATAAAAGGGATGAGTAGAGGGTAGTGTTTAAATGGCTCAGCAAGGCCTGCCATCCTGGCCGGAGAAGAGCTGCTTCAGGACCACAGCTCACTCTGCACTAGGTGCCTCCCACCTAAACACATGCAGACTGACTGGTGGAAGGTTTGTGATCTGAATGGTGAACTTTGGATGTTTCTATAAGTTGCTACAGGGACTACTGTCAAGGTTCAGATGGTGAGGGATACCTGAGGATGAGCCCTGAAGTTTTTTGTATGTATGTACTGACTGATGACTGGATTGATTGTAAGCTCTAGACTCAACATGAGGCTCAAACTCATTACCTGAGATCAAGAGCTGCATGCTCTTCTAAGCTAGCCAGATGTCCTGAGCTCTGAAGTCTTTATGAAAGTAATCACTGCAGCTACAAGTATTCTTCGATGTCTTGCTGTGATACCCAACAATGATAATCTATGGTTGCCTCAAGAGTTACCTCTGTGGGAGGGGTGGGGAGTGGGATCTTTGGTTATCAACGTCTTTGCCCCATTTTTGTTGAAGTCTTTTGTAGTTTTTAAATTATTATTTAAAAAATATGTTTATTTATTTATGTTGAGAGAAAGAGGGACTGGGCAGGGGAGGTTCTGTGAGAGAAGGAGAGAATTCTAAGCAGGCTCCATGCTGTCAGCACAGAGCCGGATCCGGGGCTTGAAGCCACATGTCCTGAGCTTAAACCAAGAGTTGGATGCTTAACCGACTGAGCCACCCAAGAGCCCCTTGAAGTCTTTTATAGACAAACAGCTGTCTTCTGTGGAACATGCGAGGTCTGTCATAAGTGATTCATTCTTCCTGATGAGAAGAGGGAGCTTGAAGTCGGTGGGTAGGGGTAAAGTCTGATCACAGATAGCCCCTCATTTGGATGTGTCTTTGAATAGGGAACTTTTTCAGTTACTAGATGAATGCAATGGAACGTTTTGGGGGAAACAGCTGTGGATGTATCCTGGATTAACAGAAGTAGTTCTTATCTCTGCTGCTTCAGGCTGATAACCCAGCTTGGTAGAGTAAGGGTATAGTAGAACTTTTTAAAGCCCTCCAGACAGAGGTTGATAAATGCTGATTTCCTGGATGGGAAGTAGGAAACAGATGAGGGAAGGTGAGGTGAACATTTTTAGATTTTCAGGACTACTGTTGAGGAATATATGTGATGTATGTAAGAGTACATAAGACATTCAATGAGGCTGACTTTAAGAACCACTCTTTGATCATCACCTAGCACATATAGAGAGAGTTGAAAACTGAACAAAATGACAAATATTTCCATTGTCCATGTGGAAGACCCTATTTTTTTTTAACATTCCAGGTACTGAGTCCTTGACATATTTTATCATACTCTTCACAATCACCTGGGTCTTTCTAACTCCATCAAGCACTATCATCCTACCATCTCAGGTGAGACTCTACCCTTACCATTGCTGAGAGAATCTGCACTCCCAGGACTGTGCTGTCTAGAGACCAACTCGCTCCCTGTCTTCCTCATCTCTGTGTTTTCGTTACATCGTCTTTTCCAGTAGTTGAGTTCCTCACGATCAGATTCCTGACAGCGCCGCAGGACTGCCATGGAGCGCCTCGTCTTCTCTACCATTTCCATAATGCAATTCAGAGCCTAAGCCAGGGAGCAAGTCAGAGATAAGATTAGGACTTTGAAACAACCAAGACTGAAATTTAAGAGTAGGTAAAATGTAAAGAAGGAAGGTTTAAGTATCTTACAGATCAAGCAATATCAAGTCAATATATGAAAGCCATTCCTAAGAGCTTCTTTTTAAATATGTATATGTAAATAATGTTTTTTGGATTTCAAAATAACACTTTTTGGATTCTTCCAGATTGAAGCAGCCAGAGTCTGACCATAATATAGTTCTTTAAACACTATGCATGGTGAAGCACATTATATCTCTGCCCAAAGACACCAAGTTATCTGATAAGCTAGAGATTTACATAAGAATGCGATCAGAGAAGTAATATTCAGAGATAATTTCACTCAAGTAGAAAAAGCTATTGTATGTAAATTTCAAGCAGGTATATCTTTTCTTTCTTTTTAGGACATCAATTCTCATTTGTTTTTGGAGAAGCAGCATTTATTTAGCATTTCCTATATACTAGATCCTGTGGTAAGCACCTTACATATTAGAACAACCCTCCTATGAATTCAAATAATACGGTATTCTTGGGGTGCCTGGGTGGCTCAGTCAGTTCAACGTCCGACTTTTGATTTTGGGTAAGGTCATGATCTCATGGTTCGTGGGATGAAACCCCACACTGGGCTTTGCACTGACAATTGGAGCCTGCTTGGGAATCTCTCTCTCTCTCAAAACAAATAAACATTTAAAAAAGTTGTTCTTTTTTTTTCAAGGTACAGAAATTAAGGCTAGAAATGGTAAAACAACTTACCCATCATAGAAAGCAGGAAGCAGCAAAGCTGGGACTTTGAAATCCAAAATTTCTGTCTTTAACCATTATACTCTATGACTTTACTTGGTTATATCCTGAAGTGATTATCCCATCAAAAAGATTAGGGAATTACTCTTAGCTCTCTAGCTAGGGCAGTAAGTAGTAGATACACCAAGTTTTAAAATTTATTTTACTATTATTTTGTAAGTAAGCTCTATGCCCAGTATGGGGCTTGAAGGGCTTGAACTCATGACCCTGAGGTCAAGAGGCGAACATTATACTGACAGAGTCAGCCAGGTACACTCAAAAGTCAAGTTTTTATGGCAGACACTGTGGCTCTGATTAAATTCACTTCAGGGATATATACCCTTATTATTATTATTATTGGTAATAAGAATTCAATGTAATAGGAAAATTATACACTATAAGATTCTTACATGATCGAGATGTTTCCATTCATCAGCCCATTCCCTTTCCGTCAAACGGTGATCTACCAACTCATCTTGATAGCCTCCATTTAGACCTATAGGAAATTAGAGATTAAATGTGAAGATAGAGGCAAGAATACAATATATAGAATTCTACCAAGTAAATATATAACGCATCCATACCACCAAGAGTACACTGCCAGGGCAATGGTTCACAAGGAGCGGGGGACCCACAAAATGACATAAAACCCAACAAAATTACCCTTTAGAATATATTATTCTACATTTGTTCTAAAATTTATTCATTTATTCTAAAATTACCATTTAGAATATATTTAAAAAAACTACAAATCAACTATGAAAGACAAATAGCACGAAAGAAAAATGGGCGAAAGAAATAAACAGGTATGCCACAGACAGAAAGCACAGATGGCCCATACACATATGTGAAGACATTCAAACTTATAAGTAGTCATAGTGCAAATAAAATCTTTATGAAGATAGTATTTTATATCCAACCACTGGAAAAAAATTAGATGGTCAGATACAACTAAGTGTTGGGAAGGATGTGGCACAAATCAAATAAATGCTTTAGCACAACAACTAGAGTACTGTACAAGCACTTGGAAACAACTCAGTATTACTTAAAATATATACATTTATTATAATATAACATTTATTACTTAAAAAAATATGTGTATTTTTCTAAGTAGGCTTTACGCCCAACATGCGGCTTGAACTCACAACCCTCAGGATCTTGCATGCTCTACTGACTGAGCCAGGCAGGTGACCCCCACCAAAAAATTTTTTTTGATGGTTTTGATTTATACTGAAATTTGCTGGAATACAAGGACTGTGTGAATCAAAGGTATACTAAATTAAACGCTGTCCAATATTTTGAAAAATCACATCACATATGACAATACTGCTTATAGTATTGTAATCATTAAGATAATACAGTTGTTATCAGTCTAAGTTTACAGGTGTTATATTGATAGTGATCCTGTATCTGTGTAAGCATCTGCTTACTTCACTACATCTCCTTCTGTAGTCATCCCTGAGCACTAACATAATAATTTCCTATACATTATGGTTTAGAATATTGATGCTACTATTATGGGTCTAAGATAGGCTATAGCTGACGGCTCGGAGCACGGAGCCTGCTTCAGATTCTGTGTCTCCCTCTCCTCTCGCTCTCTCCCCCTCCCCTGCTAGTGCTGGTTCTCTCTCTCTCTCTCAAAAAAAACCTTTTAAAAAAGTGTATGAATACAGAAGAAATCAAAAGCAAAGCCTAGTTCTTAACCTAAAAAGTGAGACATGGGGAAAAGGCATTGGACCACATAGAACAGCTGCAAAGGGTGAGCCACAGCATACTGGCAATACTTTGGGCATCATAGCTGGACTCTGAATCTGGTTTCTGCTACTTTCTGGCTATGTAATTCTGGCTACAGTTCTTCACCTCTCATCTGTAAAAACGAGGTAACAACTGGACCACTGTGAGGATTAAATGAGAGGATGTACGTCTACTGCAATCTAAGCAGCAGTACCTAAGACTCCGTAAATGTTGGCAGTTGAGAGCACAATTATAGTCGTGGCCCTTGCCACTCAGCTACCACTGCAGGAAGCCAGGGCCTTACTAAGGTCTACACCTCTGAAAGGTGCTGATGAGTCTAAGTGAGAATGGGGACAAGGAAATGTGGGGCACCTGGGTGGCTCAGTTGGTTAAGTGTCCGACTTTGGCTCAGGTCATGATCTCACAGTTCATGGGTTTGAGCCCCACACTGGGTTCTGTCCTGGCAGCTCAGAGCCTGGAGTCTGAGCTATGACTCCTTCTCTCTCTGCCCCTCCCCTGCTCATGCTCTGTCTCTCTCGGTCTCCAAAATAAATAAAAAACTATAAAAAAAGAAGAAATGTGGGGCGCCTGGGTGGCTTAGTCGGTTAAGCGTCCAACTTTCGCTTAGGTCATGATCTCGCGGTTCGTGGGTTCGAGCCCCACGTCGGGCTCTGTGCTGACTGCCAGCTCAGAGCCTGAAGCCTGTTTCAGTCTGTGACTCCCTCTCTCTCTGACCCTTCCTGCTCACGCTGTCTCTCTCTCTCTCTCTCTCCTAGAAATCACTAAAACATTAAAAAAAAAATTTAAAAAAAAAAAAAAAAAAAAAAAAAAGAAAAAGAAATGTGCTGTAACTTTTTTTTACTCCATGGAGTACCCCACAGATGGAAATGTAGGGGAAACCCTAGAAGCTAGCAGCCCTTTGGTTCTCTGCTTGGACATGCTCAGCAGTTACTAAAAAACAAAACAAAAAAACCAAACCCCTTCTACAGTGAAACTGTATGAGGACATGACGATAAGCTCTGTTCAAAACTGTCTTGGGTAAGGTCTGTTAGGGGCATTTCTGCCTCTCTCTAGATTGAATGGTTACTGAGGATTCAGGTGCCAGGCAGTCTAATGACTCAGCACAGGTGGTAGTATTAGCTCTATTTTAGAAATGAGTAATCTGAGGCTCAGAGAGCCTAATCAACTTGCATAAGATCACACAGCTAGTTAGAATGCACAGCCAAGATTTAAATTTTAGATCTGCTTCACCTTCTGACCTAAACATCTATGCACTTTCACTCTAAGCCCACATATTTCATATCTTTTTTGGTTAATTTTAAAAACACTTTTAGTCTGGGTCCCCTGGGTGGCTTAGTCGGTTAGGCATCTGACTCCTGTTTTGGGCGCAGGTCATGATCTCATGGTTTGTGGGATACAGCCCTGGTTCAGGCTCTGGGCTGACAGTGTGGAGCCTGCTTGGGAATCTCTCTCTGCCCCAACGCAGCTTGTACTCTCTCTAAATAAATAAATAAATAAACTTGGAAAAAAAAAAAAAAAAAGAACACATTACCATGAAATAAATCAAAAGTTAGAGAAACACTGCAAGAATAGTAAAAGAATTCTCTTATGTCCTTCACCCAGTTTCCAAAATGTTAGTATTTTAGCTGATTTGTTTTATCATTCTCTAGTTGTTTGCATCATTTAAGAATAAGTGTTATCTCCTTTTCACTGTGTATTTCCTAAAATTTACTGAATCCCACTTCTATCATATAACAGCAACAAAGTATGAAGGGAGATCAATTTCCCAGTGAAATCAACACAACTCTAATATTCTTTTTTATGTATAATATAGTTTTATCTATCAGTGGAATAAAAGCAATGACTGTACTATTTTGCTGTATAACTGAATAGGTAAGAAACCCAATGATTCAAACTGAATTTCAATCACTACCATGCTGCTCATGTCACTTACTAAGATTGTGGTGTCTATCACGAACTTCTCGATGTTCCAGCATCTTATTGGGCTCACGATACAGGTGTGAAGTTGCAATATCTTCTAACGTGTAGTGCTGAAGAGGTGGAGGAGTCGGATGGAACTGGCCCCCAGGATTCATGAGGGGCACAGTGAGGGCAGGACTGTGTCGGGGAGCAGGGCTGATGGTGCACACTCTCTTGGCAGGAGGCTCAGGAGGAATTGTATCTCTTTCAAAACCGCTCTCTTCCCTCCTGTAGAAGAACCGGAAGTACATATCTTAGCCCATAAACGTGTTCATGCAAACATGTCCTGAGCACCTGCTCTGTGTTATGTATTGTGCTGTGCACTTTCCTGAATAGGAAGATGATAAGGAAAGGTTTGACATGAAGCATGAACTGAAATGTCTCTAGGGGGAGGCAGAAAACAAATTTTCACTGCTGTTAAAATACTGCTTCCTTGACCAACACTTTCACTCATACTGAAAATTTCAGAATAAATTAATATAACTTCAATCTTCAAAGTAAGGGTGATTCATTACCAAGTATCAATCACTAATTGTTATACTTTATTATTAGACTTTACACATCAGAAGAAGTGTCTTGGACAGATTCTATTTCTGATGGTTCTGAAGGAGTGGGCCCATAGAGTCTCTAGAGCAGACTCTCTCACCAGGGGTATGCAGAGTCATTGAAGAATTTCTGAAAAATATTTGTGTCTGGGAGCCACACCTATAGATTTGAGAAACATTCTGGTCTCTGATATTGGGACAAAGCAGAACCAACCTTAGAAATTCTGAGTCTATACCCATATATAACCATAGTCATCAAATTCTCTTTCCTTCACAAGCAAAGGGAAAGCTTAGAGTAATTCCAGAAAAGCAGAGACAACAAAGCACTTCTCTGCTCACCTCTCTGGACTGGGTCTCTTTCCGTTTCCATGCACTTCCATGAGTAGCTCAGAAGAGTCAGCAGGTGACGCAATACTTGTGTTGAGCAGAAGGTGTTCGTGCTGAGCCAGGTACTGGGATGGGGTCTGCTTGGCGGCTCGAGCGCAGTGCAGCAGTTCTCGCTGCAGCAGGGGCAGATTGGCCTTGAAAAACAGAGGCAGGGGCTGGAAGGTAGTTTTCCAGGTGTTGGGCCCCACACAACAGAGCTCAGCCCCTCAAAAGGCTTTCATAAACAGGATGACACCAGACAAAAGACCTTAGCTCCTGGTCAGCCTGATTTTTATATGCCTGAGAGTAAAGTGACATCTATAATACCGAACTTGAATTATTGGTTAACTTGTCTCTTGCCCCCACAAGGTATAAATCCCCTCAACAGGAAGACTGTGCCTTATTTACCTAAGTGGACTAGTGCAGAGTGAAAGCTCAGTGAAGGTGTTGAACGTATTAAGAATTTGTACATTTTTTTTGGGGGGCGCCTGGGTGGCTTAATCGGTTAAGCGTCCGACTTTCACTTAGGTCATGATCTCGCGGTTCGTGGGTTCGNGGCTGGCTCAGTGGGTAGAGCATATGGCTTTGGCTGTCAAGGTTGTGAGTTCAAGCCCCATGCTGGATATGGAGCCTACTCAAAATTTAAAAAAAAAAATTTTTTTTTTTAAATTTAGTCATTTCCCAAGAAGAGAATTAGTACCATTTACACAAGGGTAGAAGGAATTCACTCTTTCCTCTATGATTATCAGTAACTCTTCGTTTCTCTCTTTCAAATCCCCTCATCTCTGACAGGACTGCTCAACCTTTTTTTTATGTTCTCTATGATAGCTGTCATGGAATTCTGGAAGCGACAATTACTCTGTCTTGGTAGGAACGTGGTGGGGTTTTGAAGAAAGTATCGACAGTGATGGAAATGAAGGCAACAAGCCTAGACAGACTAGGCTCTGAGGACACACACATAACTCAGGGGCAAAATCCATTTCTTGTGTGGCACCCTAGTTGAATCTGTTTCCTAATTTTGTTGTTGTTGTCTAATGTTTATTTTTGAGAGAGCACAAGCAGAGGAGGAGCAGAGAGAGAGAAGGACACAGGATCCAAAGTGGGTTCTGCGCTGACAGTAGTGAGCCCGACGTGGGGCTCAAATCCATGAACCGTGATATCACGACCTGAGCAGAAGTCAGACGCCCAACCGAATGAGCCACCCAGGCACCCCTGTTTCCGTACTTTGTAAAAGAATAATTAACTTTGTAGTTATTATATTTCCTTCACAAGCTTAGAAACCTTTAATGGGGACAAATAATAAAACAAATCCTATCTACCTTTAAACTTCATCTTCATATGTAAAATGTACTTTTCCTACATTCCTTTTATTCAAAGAAAATAATTATATTTTTTTCTCCCCAAATTTAAGAACAATTCAGACTGAGCATATAACAGACATCTTTATCTCAAGGGAAACAGATGAATAAGTAAAAGGAGAATTTTAATAGATCTAAGTAATGGTCCCTTTACCAAGAGTTAATTTAGGAGGCACATAATTAGTGATTGTTTTAAAGCAGAAATAAATTGAGAAAACCCAAACACTGGCCAAAAAGCTGCCATAACATCCTACCTCATGCTGTCTTCCAAAAGAGAGTTAAGAATAGGGAACATGACAACATAAAATACTTTTTAAGTCTGTTCTATAACCTCAATCTTGTAGCAACTATAAAAAAAAAAATCTTAACTGAAAAAAATACTGTGTCATATAACTTTCACATTTGTGACATGTGCCCTTTGATGAATTTTTTTAATGCTAATTATTTCTTATTAACACAAATCTCACAAATCTTTCTTGGTTCTGGAGTCTTAGGGGAAATAATTGTCTCCTGGCTCTGACATACAGCAACGAGACCGAGACGGAAGCAGCACACCTGTTTTGGGGCTGAAAAGGGCACCGCAGACTGCTCTGAGCAGCGAAGCTTCCATGCTATCAGAACAGAGCCACATGCAGCCCAGGCCCCTGACACCTATGCATTTTCCTATTTGTTTGCTCTACTCTCATTTTAAAACATTAAAAAAACTGGTAACAATACTCCAATAAGTTGACCCATCTTTTTGATGTTTTTATTATTTTTTTTTAGGAAGTGAAGGGCAAAAATACAGGTAAAAGGGGAATATTTATTTGGCCAGGTGTTTTAGGCTTTGTGAGTCAAGAGGCAAAAGTGAAGATATGATGTAGGTTGTCATATACAAGAGAAAAAACAAATTTCCGCAACATTGTATAAAAAAAGGTAAAAAAACAAAAAGCTGAGTCTAATTTTTTGTAATATTTGTCTCCCGCGAATGAAAAGAGTGGAATTCATTTTGTTGGGGGGGGGGGGGGGNGGGGGGGGGGGAGACTGAGGATAACATTTAGCTTAACTGGGTTCAGAGTTAGTGTTCCCTATTACAAATTGATTACAAATGCACGTCTGTAAAAATTAATCTTCTTGGGGTGCTTGGCTGGCTCAGTCGGTAGAGCGTTCGACTCTTGATCTTAGGGTGGGAAGTTTGAGCCCCACACTGGGTGTCGAGTTAAAAACAAACAAATAAACAAACAATTCTCTCTAGGGCTGTCAACCATATGGTGAGCTGGTCTGTGTTACAGGTTTCCAAACTATGCTTGGTCTAGAACACCCTGGTATTTGACCTTAGTCTTTCATTGCTGTGGAGCTACTTTATACCTTGGCAAGTTATAGATGAATGATAGCAATGCAAAATAATTACTATCTATGGACATGAATAAAATTATGTCCTGCAGAGGTTCAAATGACTTTCCTTGCATACTCTGTAGAAGCCAAATTTACTTCTGGTTGCATATTCATATCAATAATCCTGATCTATATAAATGTGTCCATTCTTTGGATTCTCTACTGAACTGGTTGTAACATGTTACTGACTCCCTCATTAATAATGAGTTAAATAAAATCTTTGACATAGGTTCATCTTTTTTTGGTACTAGTCAGAACGTTACCTGTTGTGTTGTTGTTTTTGAAAATTATTGTATAAAAGGGAAAAGGCAGTAACTTTACCGAGGGAAAGGATGATAGATACACACGGCTGTCATCAAGTGATCAAAGTCAACATTACCAATCAGAAGACAAACATCTACGTCTACAGGGGCGCCTGGGTGGCTCAGTCGGCTAAGCGACCAACCTCAGCTCAGGTCATGATCTCACAGTTCGTGGGTTTGGGCCCCGCGTCAGGCTCTGTGTTGACAGCTCAGAGCCTGGAGCCTGCTTCAGATTCTGTGTCTCCCACTCTGTCTGATCCTCCTCTGTTCATGCTCTGTGTCTCTCTCTCAAAAATTAACAAACATCAAAAAAAATTTTTTTTGAAAAGTGATAAAACATCTATGGCTGCAAAGAGCATGCAGTAAAACCAGTTACGTGCTCTTGCTGCCTAAGATGCATAACCTGTTTCTCATCATGAGGAAGCCTCCGAAAAACCCAAACTGAAGTACAATCTATAAAATAACTATTCTGAACTCTCTTTTTTTAATCCTGAACTCTTCAAAACTGTCAAGGTCATAAAAGGCTGAGCTGCTGTTTCAGATTAAAGTGGACTGAAGAAATATGACAATGACACGCAAGATGTGATCCTGTATCAGATATAGGACCACACAAAAAAGCTTTTCTTTTATTATTAAGAGGCATTCGTGGGACATTTGGTGAAACATGAATAATGTCTGCAAAAAACAGTGCTTTATCAATGTTAATTTCTTGATTTGTTAATTATACTAAAAAGTATTGAGATGTTTCATGTCTGTAGCTTCCTCTTAAACATTTCTTTTTCTAAAAAAAGATTTTATTTTATTATTTTTTTTAAATTTATGTTTTATTTATTTCTAGGAGAGAGAGAGACAGCGTGAGCAGGGGAGGGTCAGAGAGAGAGGGAGTCACAAACCGAAAGAGGCTCCAGGCTCTCAGCTGGCAGTCAGCACAGAGCCCGACGCGGGGCTCGAACCCACGAACCGCGAGATCATGACCTAAGCGAAAGTCGGACGCTTAACCGACTAAGCCACCCAGGTGCCCCAGATTTTATTTTTTAAGTAATCTCTACACCCAACACGGGGTTCCAATTCGCACATCTGAGATACAGTCATATGCTCTACTGACTGAGCCAGCCAGGCACCCCTCAAATATTTGAGGAAAAAATAAATATAAGACAAAGAGAAGAAAAACAGATGTGATAAAATAGTAACATTTGGAGAATGTGACTAAAGAGACGGTGGTATGGTATACAGTAAGTTTACAGTACCATGTTGTAACTTTTCTAGGAGTATAAAATTATTTTGAAATAAAACTTAAAAAAAAATTTTTTTTAATGTTTATTTATTTTTGAGAGACAGAGCATGAGCAGGGGAAGGACAGAGAGAGAAGGAGACACAGAGTCCGAAGCAGGCTCTAGGCTCTGAGCTGTCAGCACAGAACCTAATGTGGGGCTCGAATCCACGAACTATGAGATCATGACCTGAGCGGAAGTCGTCTGCCCAAGCAACTTAACCACCCAGGCACCCCTAAAACACTTTTTTAAAAGGGCATATTACATACAAATTTAATACAGTCTTACGTCTCAGGTAAGTACAACAATTCCGAACAATGTCTCCCAAAAGTTTTTTTTCCCCCTAAAAGACAGTGATATTTATTTCTTTGAATTACAATATAATCTAAATCACTGGAATTATAAATCATGTAACTGTTCATGATTCAAAGGCAAGACACAGCCAAGACCTACATGTATAACAGTCTCTGATAAGTACAAAAATACAATTTTATAAATATAAAAAAATATAGTAACATATCTTGTTAAAGGACAATAGCTTTTAGTTCCTTAGAGGAGTAAGCCTGAAACTCCATAAGTGAAGCCCCTGGTCATATTCATAACCAGCTCAGAGAGGATGTTGCCCACTGTCAAACATCTGTAGGACAGTTGGGGTATTTCTGCAAAGCATTCATAATTTGAGTATTATCCAAAAGTAGTTTCATCAGCTGGTACTCTCTCTGTGTATTTACTCAAGTTCTTTCCATGGGCCTTATTAATTCTACTTGTTGTAAATGTTCAAAAGCCTTCATGACAACAGGTTCTAAGGAACATTCATTCCAGAGGACCTAATCAGAAGATAGACCAATTGGGGTTGGGGAGACAGCAACAGTGCCTTCCTGCATGTTCTTCTGTTCTGAGGATAAGTGGAAACTGAGAGGCCTCTCCTTGTCTGACAGCCTCCTCAGAAAACACACCCACTTCTCTTGTTGGCCACAAACAAAAAATTCAGTGCTCAGTTACTTCCTCTGCTAAAAGCCAAGCCTCCACACCATCCACATATCTCCTGCTCCCCTCACCTGCTCCTGTGTGTTACCAGTAGTATCTGCATATGGACCACAACTCAAGACTTCTGTAATTCTCAAGCCTACCTGTGAGGAAGGCTTATCTGCAGGCCACACTCCCATTTCTCGAGCAGACTCAAATAAAATAAAAATATGAAAATGTGTGGCGAGCCACCCTGGCTTAGATCACAGAACAGGGATCAGCAGCAGGGAAGCTTGAGGAAACACTGAAGATAAATTACACTCAGAGATTATAAAAATTACCTTGAGGAATGGAATCACAAAAGGACGAAGAGGAAAGTTTGTAGCCTCTTGGAGCTTGCAATGGAATTCTTCAATTGTTACTGTTGAGTTCTGGAAAGATAAATAACATTATCAATTTCTAAAAGTGGATGTTGTCCCCCTAATACAAATCTAATAGTGCTAACCCTTTTTAGGTCAAGGAAAAGGAAAATCCCAAGAACACCAATGTAAACTCAAATCCCTCTTATTATTATATTTTTTAATATTTTTTATTTATTTCTAGGAGAGAGAGAGGGACAGCGTGAGCAGGAGAGGGTCAGAGAGAGAGGGAGTCACAGACTGAAACAGGCTCCAGGCTCTGAGCTGGCAGTCAGCACAGAGCCCGACGCAGGGCTCGAACCCACGAACCGCGAGATCATGACCTAAGCGAAAGTCGGATGCTTAACCAACTAAGCCACCCAGGTGCCCCTCAAATCCCTCTTAAAGGTTAAATAAATCCTGTTTCCTTTATGAAAGAAATTTGGCCTCATTAATTTTCTTTTCTTTAATACCCTAAATCTAAATTCTCCTCTGTATTCAGCAGCTACTGCTTTCCTCAGTACTTATAAAGAGAGGCACTCAGGTTCCTTGTATTAAGGAGTTTATGACAATTCACCTCAGGTACCAGAAACCAAGCCTACAATGTTCCCAGATGGAATAATCTTGACTGAGTCCAGGATATCAACTTCTGAAGTTCACTTCTTCATAGATCCTGGCCTCCTTCTAGCATCAGTTCCCTAAATCTTCTAAAAAAGACAAACCAAAAATCCAAGGCAGAACAGCAGGTGCCTTCTACCTTCCGTGGTCGGCTTGTGTATTACATTGCCTGGAAATAGGCACACTCCCACTGCTGAGACTGTAGTATTTCCAGTATGGTTATTAGCACTTCCCATGTATTTTTTCAAAAGTCTAGATTTAAATAGGATTCTCAGCTCCTCTGGTAAGGTGAACGTACAAATAAAAATATTTTCATCAAAGTTCACAAAATATTTTTATTCAATTCCCTAAAACACAGTATAATGACAAGCTAAAAAACAAAACGGGGCATTATTCTTGCTTCCCTGAGAGAACAAGTACTACTTGTAGAGATTTTATTTTATAAAATCATCAAGGGTTCAAAGCTGTAACAAGTACCATACAGATTATTTATCAACACAATACTGCTTCTTAGTAACAAGGAACAGAAAACATACAGGTCCACTACCATGACTGTATGGTACAGTCATACATTGGAACACTAAGGGAGGGGGAAAGACTATGTGCATTAATAAGGAAAGGTGTCTAACACACACACACACACACACACACACACACACACACACACACACATAGTATTTTAAGTGCCTAAAAAGACAATTACAACAGTGTTATTTCTGGATATGAAATTATGTTGGATTTTCTAAATATATCACATTAATATTCAGTAAAAATTAAAACTATTTCCTTTTATATCGAATTGAAGTTTATCTCATTTCACACCAAGATTTTTTTTTTAAAGAATTGATTTTATTTTACTTTTTAAGTTTTTAAGAGTGTGAATGGGGAAGGGGCAGAGAGAGAGGGAGACAGAGGATCCCAGGGAGACTCCATGCTGTCAGCGCAGAGCCTGACATGAGGCTCGCTCCCACAAACTGCGAGATCATAATCTGAGCTGAAACCAAGAGTCAGACACTTAACTGACTGAGACACCCAGGCGCCCCATACCAAGATGCTTTTACAATTTAATTGAATCCTTGTTTTAAGTACGTAACATTTGTATAATGCCACCAAAGGCACTGGTAATCAGAATAAAAATGAGGTGTAAAAGAATATTCTTTCCCTACTGCAATGAATGCAATCAGGCCTCTAAAAGTAAACACAAATACATGGCAATGAGAAACAATGAAATCTGGCCATGTGTAGCAACATAGATGGACCTTGAGGGTGTTATGCTTAGTGAAATTAGTCAGGCAGAGAAGGACAAATATCATATGTTTGCACGTATAGGAGGATTAGGAGGAACTTAACTGAGGAACAAGGGGGAGAAGAAGGGGGGAAATGGTGGGGGAAAGGGAGAGAGGCAAACCATGAGAGACTCTTGAATGCTGACAAAAACTGAGAACTGATGGATGTGGGGCGGAGGGGGGATGGGCATGGAGGAGGACACTTGTGGGGATGAGCACTGGGTGTTATGTGGAAACTAATTTGACAATAAACTATTTGTAAAAATAAATAAATAAATAAATAAAATAAAAGTAAACACAAATAGAGTAAATATATGCATAAATTGTATGAATGATTTTTAACTATTCTTGTAGATGGACAAAGAAGGGAAAGGATGAGATGCGTGATCAGAGAAATAGTGACTTAGGCCAGAGAAAGTGACTCAGGACCGTATATACTGTTGCAAGGGAATCATCTGAGGAAGATGATAAACCACTGTTCTGTTATCTTGCCCTCTCCTTTGGTTATTTATTTTTTTTAATGTTTTATTTATTTGGGGAGGGGAGGGGCAGAGAGAGAGAGGGAGACAGAATGTGAAGCAGGCTCCAGATTCTGAGCTCTCAGCTCAGAACCTGACACAAGGCTTGAACTCAGAAACCTTGAGATCATGATCTGAGCTGAAGTCAGATGTTTAACTGACTGAGCCACCCAGGCGCCCCCTCTTCAGTTATTTAAATAAGAGCATAGTTGTTTTTCCCTAAGTACTCATAGTGTAGCAGGAAAACTGACAAGCAAGCTACTCATTACACTACGATCAAGACACACACATGCAGGACACTACTGCCACAAAGAGAAGACATGCTTGAATCAGACTCAGGGGGACAAAGAAGGCTTTACAGAGGTGTTACCTGAAAAAGTAAAAGGACAGTCTCAGGAAAGATGCTTCTGACAAAGAGAAGACTGCGAAAAGGTAAAATGTTAGGGGATCTGGTCTCTTACTGGAGGGGAACACCTACAGTGGTCTTAGAAAACAACAGGTACAGACAGGCTACCAGACTAAAATTTTTTCATCTTTTAAAATTCTGAGGGGATGGGGCGCCTGCATGGGTCAGCTGGTTTAACGTCTGACTTCGGCTCAGGTCATGATCTCACGGTTCGTGGGTTCCAGTCCTGCGTTGGGCTCTGTGCTGACAGCTAGCTCAGAGCCTGGAGCCTGCTTCAAATTCTGTGTCTCCCTCTCTCTCTGACCCTCCCCTGCTCACACTGTCTCTCTCTCTCTCTTTCTCTCAGTAATAAATAAAACATTTAAAAATAAATAAATAAAATTCTGAGAGGCGCCTGGATGGCTCAGTTGGATAAGCGACCGACTTCGGCTCATGTCATGATCTTGCGGTTTGTGAGTTCGAGCCCTGCATCGGGCTCTGTGCTGACATCTCAGAGCCTGGAGCCTGCTTCGGATTCTGTGTCTGCCCCTCTCATGCCCTTGCTCTGTCAATAATAAATAAACTTTAAAAATTAAAAAAAAGTCTAAGTCCTTATTAAAAACAACCATAAATTTGAGATAAATATAATCATAGGATGTTGTAAAAACAGTATGACAGTATGGACAGGTTCCCATGTATCCTGCACCCAGGCTCTCCCATTGGCTACACTTTCTGTAACTGTAGTGCAATATACCAAGGACAGAACAAACACTGGTGAACTGTGAGCAGAGTATTCTGTGACTTCAGTGCGTGTGTATATTCCATGTAAGTCACTGCAGTCAAGATACAGAAGCACAGAAACGATATCTACCCTTTTGCGCTCTGGTTTATAATATAATTGTCTTAAATATTTCCTTAACGTACACAGATTGTCTGGTATATAGATCCCATATCAGACAATGTTACAACTTTTGCTTCAACTACCAAACAATTTAGAAAACTCAAGAGAAAGCAAGTCTATTGTATTGACTTTTATCTTTGCTCTTTCCATTTTTCTTCCATCTATCCTGATACTTCAAGATTCCTGCTTTTACCATTTTCTGCTTCAGGAACTTCTTTTAGCCACTCGCTTAGGAGAGGTCTGTTAGAGACAAATTCTCTTAGTTTCACTTCATCTGAGAATATTTTGAACACTCCAGAAGGGCATTTTTGATATATGTAAGATTCTGGGTTGACAGTTCTTTTCTTTCAGTACTTGAAAAATGCCATGGTCAGTGGAATATTTCCTTTATAGATAAGATATTTCTCTTTCGGTGCTTTCAAGATTTTTTGGCCTTTTTTGCAAGGGAGTATCTTGTTTGAGGCCTGCTTAGCTTTTTTAAATCTGTAAATTTAGGTCTTTTGTCAAACTTGGGAAAATTTAAGCCATTATTTCAGCTTCATACTCTTTCTTCTGTCCTATTGTGATTTAGATCTTTTATTATATTCCCTTAGATCCCTGAGGTTCTGTTCATTTTTTAAGTCATTTTCTGTTGTTCAAAATAGATCATGTTTTCTGTTGTTCTGGCTTTAAGTTCACAGACTCTTCCTTCTGTTCTCTCCATTTTACTGTTGAGTCCATTGGTGTTTTCACTTTCATTATTATATTTTTCAGTTTTAAAATTTCCACGTAATCTTGAGAAACTTAACAGAAGACCATGGGGGAAGGGAAGGGGAAAATAAAGTCACAAACAGAGAGGGAGGGAGGCAAACCACAAGAGATTCTTAAATACAGAGACAAAACTGGGGCTGTACAGGGGGATGGGGGAGAGGAACAACAACAAAAATAAATAAAATTTTTTTTGCATTTGTTCATTTGTGTAGACAATTGTTCATTAAAGGATTTTATGACAGCTGCTTTAAAATCCTTGTCAGACAGGGACACCTGGATGGCTCAGTTTGTTGAGCATCTGACTTCAGTTCAGGTCACGATCTCACTGTCTGTGAGTTCAAGCCCCACATCGGGCTCTGTGCTCACAGCTCAGAGCCTAGAGCCAACTTCAGACTTTGTGTCTCCCCCTCTTTCAGCCCCTCTCTCGCCCATGTTCTGTCTCTATCTCAAAAATGAATAAACATTTAAAAACATTTTTTAAAGCCTTGTTAGTTAATTTCAACATCTGTGTCAACTTAGCTATGTCTCTTGGTAATTTTTTTCATTCCAGTTGAGATGGTCCTGGTTCTTCATATGAGAAGTCCTTTTGTAATATATCCTGGACGTTTTGGGTTCTGTGTTGTAAGACTCTGGATCTTATCTCTCTCTTCTATTTTGGAGGCCTCCCAAGACTGTACCGTTGGAAAAAGGAGAATCCTTGATGCAGTCATATGGGGTATAATCCCAGGTTCCCCACTCAATCCTCAGGTTCTCCCACTGATTTGGAGAGGGGGAGAGGGAATCATTACTCCTGGGAAGGGCGGGAGTTTGGGCTCCCCATTGGGCCTCTGATGGGAGAGGAAAGGCTGCCCATTACTGCAATTTTCAGATATTTGGCTATGATAGTGTGCTTATTGTCAAAGTTTTCGATCTTGTTTGGTTGCTCCTTTCCTGGTCCTTTGGCTAGAAAGAGGGTTTCTATTATTGTTTGTCTGTACTCATAAGTCTTTCTAGGTTACTAGCTTCAACAGTCCACAGTCTAGGATATATGATGAAAACACAAAACCTAGAGAACTCACTACTATGTATGTCTTTGGGTTACAAGGTCATTAGCAAACTTGCTATCTTTCAGAATCTTCTTTATTTTGGTTTTTCATCTAACGTCCTGAGATTCTTGCTCTAATTGTCAGGAGAAACAGGAGGAAGTATACGTTTGTATCAAGGCTTTACACCGACATTGATATTTAATGACTATATCATATCCCATTAAATTGATGTATTACAATTTACACAGGGTTTTACATAACATTTAGCTGGTCTCAATTTTTTTTTTTTGGCATTATAAAAAATGTTGAACTAATGATCTTGGTGCAAACTGCTTATTAATTTTCTTAGGATGAATTTCAAAGAGAGAAAATGGTTTGCCAAAGAAACTGCCTACTTTAAGGTACCTGAAATTTGCCAAACTGCCCTACAGAATGTGTATTCTAGGTGGAGTATAAAACATTTCCCTTTACCTTGCACTAGAAATCAAGCATGCTAACCTCCTGGTACAGTTAGGGACTATCAGTACTTTATTTCTTACACACCAGAAACATGAAATTCACACAGCGGAACTATTCCCCAGGTACCTAACTGTGTGGTCTTTTATTGACTTGACTAACGAAGTCTCCTCCACACGGAACAACAGTTCCACTTAGATATGTCTGCCAAAATCTTAACCATATTTTTCATAAATAGGAAATGAAAGAAGGCTTTCTTGAATAGGGAAATAAAACCATCTAAAGATGTTCATTCTCCTCCAAGTTAAACAGTTTTCAACAAGATGTCAGCCAAACCACAGAGAGAGAGAGAGAGAGAGAGAGAGAGAGAGAGAGAGATATCAAATGCCATATATAATATAATCATTTTATCTATGAACAGTGACTGTTTTATTGATCTCTCACCAATCTTAATATCTTATTTGTTAGGTTAGAATGTTCAGGATCACACTGAATGGAAGAGACATTCTTTTGTTTTTTATTTATTTATTTATTTATTTATTTTTTATTAACTTGTTTTGATATTTTTTNATAATAAAAAATAAAATAATGAATGGAAGGGTGCTTGGGTGGCATAGTCAGTTAAGCGTCTGACTTCTGCTCAGGTCATAAACTTGCCATCCGTGGGTTCGAGCCCTGCATTGGGCCCTGTAATGATAGCTTGGAGCCTGGAGCCTGCTTAAGATTCCATGTCTACCTCTCTCTTTCTGCCCCTTCCCCACTTGTGTGCGTTCTCTCTCTCTCACAAATAAACATTTAAAATTTTTTAAAAATAATGTTAAATTTAATAGACACTTCCTTTTCTGCAACTTCTCCAAATACATTCATGGTTTCAATACCAATTGCTATAGACTGAATGCTTGTGCCGCTCAAAATTCTTATGTTGAAACCTAATTCCCAATGAATTGGTATTGGGATGTGGAGCCTTTGGGAGGTGATTAGAGGTCATGAGGACAGAGCTCTTAGGAATGGCATTAGTGACCTTATATAAGAGACCTTAAGAGATCGCCCTTGCCCCTTTGGCCCTGTGCGGACACAGTGAGAAGACAGCTCTATCTAGGATCCAGAAAGTGAGCTCTCACTGAATACAAAATCTACTGGCACTGCTTACCAGCCACCAGAACTGTGAGAGATAAATGACTATTGTTTATAAATCACCCAGTCATTGGTATCTGTTGCAACAGCCTGAACAGATTAGGATACTGATCTTAATAAAAATCCCATTATATCAGAGTATAAATTAGTATAACACGTAAGAAAACCAATAGCCTTACATATGAAATTGGTATATATGCATACCTTATGAAATCCCAATTCCACTGTTCAGTACAATGCTTACACATGTGTACCATGTAAAAGAATGCTTATAGCAACATTATTTGCAATGGCCCCCATACAGAAAAGAGTTAATATAGCAGGTTTAAAACTGATAACCTTAATAAAGGGTTATTACAAAGTTGGGCCATCGACTGGCACCTATGAATTTGGGCGATAAACAGTGTCCCATACAGATATAAAACTTTCCCTAACCGAAAAGGTAAAAGTACCCCAGTGTATATCAACAGATGAACAGAAAAGTAAAATGTGGTATGTACATGCAATGGACCTTTCAGCCAAAAAAAGTAGAAAAATCTGATAAATACTGTAACAGGGATGAACCTTGAGGACAATTATGCTAGGCAAAATAAGCAACAAAAAGACAAACGCTGTATGATTCTACTTATATGAGGTAGCTAGAGTAGTCCAGTAGAATGCTGGTTGATGGAAACTGAAGGGATAGGTAAGGAAAGGGGAGTTACTGGTTTAATGGCACAAGGTTTCAGTTTCGCATGATGAAAAAAGTTCCTGAGGTAATACATAGTGGTGATGGCTGCACAACAACATATACACTTAAATAACTGAATTGTACACTTAAAACTGGGGTAAGTTGGTAAATGTTATGTGTGCTTTTACCACCTACTGATGATATCATCAGGAAGAAAAAATTAACCTGAAAATGGCCATTTAAAGGACACAACTGGCTACATCTACATATAAATACTTCTATAGCTATAACAAAATTTGAATTTTTTTTTCTCAAATGAGGTCTGTCATTTTTTTTCTTTTACTCTTGAAATTATCTTCAAGCATAGACTCCACTTAAAGTTGAGGCCTCTGTGTGGCTCAGTCAGTTAAGCATCCGAGCCTTGATCTCAGGTCATGATCTCACAGTTTTTGAGTTTGAGCCCCACATGGTGCTCTGCACTGATGGCACAGAGCCTTCTTGGGATTCTGTCTCCTTCTCTCTCTGCCACTCACCTGCTTGTGCTCTTTCTCTCTCTCTCAAAATAAATAAACTTAAAATTATATTATATATATATGTATATAATATATAATTTTATGTATATAATATATATACATAAAGTTCTGTCTNGAACTGGAATGACATTCTGATGTCTGCTTTGTTTACAATTATGTTCAAACTCATCTTGACATTTAAACCCATTTTTTTAGTCTAGACCCAGTAGTGTAAAATTTGACCAATAAATGTTTCCCCCCCAAAACAAAAATAAAAAAACTTTCCTAACTGGTAAGGGTGGCTCACTGTGCCAGGACTGTTTTTGCAAACATTGGGGTTTCTGCTGAACATTAATTTTCCTTCTAGGAATCTGGAATTTTGGTAGGTGCTGGCGAAGAGTGCCTATGTACCCAGACTCTAGTAAAAACTTGGGGCACAGAGTCTCTATTAGACTTCCCTGGGAAAAACGTCACACAAACGTCACCACATTTTCACTGCTGGGTGAAGAGTGAGCTGTGTGTGACTATTCATACAAGAGAAAGAGCATAAGGAAGCCTGCACATGGATTCCACTAGATTCCACCCGTATCTCTCTCCTTTATGATCCAGCTGTGTAACCTTATGCCTCTGTAATAAATCTTAGTTGTGAGCACAGCTATACGCCACGTCCTGTGAATTCTTTTAAGGAATTTCAGAACGTGGGGGTGGTATTAGGTTCTTTGACTGCTTCAAAATGCAAACAACTCAAATGTCCATCAAGAGCAAAAAGTACAAATTGTATTCCTACATTAAAATACTATATAATATAGTAATGAAAATGAACAACCTAAAAAGAGAGAGAGAATGAACCTAAAGCTCTAAAAATCAAAAGAGATTAAATCTGAAATGATGAAAAAGTCATTTATCACATTCTGCCTTGTATGAAAGTTGTTTCTTCTATGCTAGACTGAGAAATCTTTTTAGGTAGCAATTATTCAACTTTTTAGTCTCAGACTCCTAATTTATGTGGGTTACATCTATCAATAATCCCAATGTTAATAAAGTTCAGGATATGGAAATCATTTCTTAACAACCCATTTCAAAATAACTGTATTTTCTCCAAAAATGTAGGAAGAATGGCACTGCCATGACAGTTTTGTGAATCTTTTTGGTATCCGGATTATTAAAAGACAGCTGGGTTTTCTTATCTGCTTCTGCATTTAATCCATTTCAACAGCCTTTATCATGCAGCCTCGAGAAAATTCTACTGTATGCTCCTGAGAGAATAAGAATGAAAATGCAAGGAACATCTTAATATTATTATGAAAATAATTTTGACCTTCAGAACTTCCAGGAGGGGTCTGGGGGAATCCCAAGGGTCCCTGATTACACTTTGAGAACTACAACATTAAGCCTTAAAACCATGATTCACCTTTATCATAGGTGGAGGCTAACACACAGAAGCACGAATTGCTTTTTCAGGAGGTAAATTTTGAAGAATTCCATTTATAAACATAGGGAACTGTCAGTACTTTCCTTATATACATATACCGAGACACAAACCCTACCTGGCTGCCTATGTCAGAAAATTATTGCCTTATACCAGGGGTTCACCACACTCCTTCTACAAAGAAAAATTATGTGTACCTTGAAAATTCTAAAGAAACTACATTTGCATGAGGAGCTGAATAATGTAATCCCTTTGACACTATTTAGACCACGAGACTTATAATTTTACAAATTATTGTTGTGAAAATTAAACTCCCTGCTTTTCTTTTCTCTCAGATTTGGATACAATGCACCAGGCACTGAATACATTAAGTAACAAAACCTTGCATTAGCTTGGTTGAACCTCAGCAGCCTGTTCAAACTCAGTTTTAAGACAAATTCAAAGATGCTTCTTAGAATTAAAATCAACATAATGAGGTAAACATTATAGATTTGTTTCTTTAATAAGCATTGTTATCCCTAATTAAAATCCACAATTCCACACTTTAATACGAGTTATATAATAACTGATCTAGTCTGCATATTTTGCCATGTTGCTACAGGTATGCTGGCTTTGGTTCTAAGCCACGTACTCAGGTAGCTGTAGACAGTGATGCTGTACTTACCACCAGTGCTAGAACGAGAGTCCGCACCTTCTCCCCAATCTCTGGTGAGATGTCATTGCCAAACTGCTGTAGCGTGGTAAGGAAGCGTTTCAACTTGCTGAGCTGCCGAGCACCACAAGTGGCTGGCAACTGTTGATTTGTTAGTGCAGATGATGTGGAAGAGGCAGGCCCATTGCTGAATCTCTGTGGTGGTGATGGGGCACCATTCAGGGTAGGAGGAGAATGGTTGATGCCATTGCTTACTAAAAAAAAGCCAAAATGAAAGACTGTTTAAGTGCAAAACACATGGATCTTTGTTAATTTCCTCCTGTTCTCATTAACCTTCGTTTATTCATCTGAATTTTGTAAAGCATATATTAAGAATATACAAGAAAGAGTTTCTGCTCTCAGTGAGACTACTACATAGTAAGACAGATTACCAGGTCAAAAACGATAACAGATTAACACAGACGTGTTAAAATAGAAGAGTATGGAGTGCTGTAAGAGCATGGAGAAGGGATACCTAACTACAGTTGCTATGGACTGGGGTAGGTAGTGTTAAGATTTCCTGCAATAGGTACTGCAGCAGCTGAGTCTGGTAGGATACATATTTCCAGTGGACTCAACATTTATGCATTTGCATTTATGCACAAATGCCCATCTTTTATGTTACATCTCCTTCCTGATCTTGGGGTTCCAAAGAAGATAAGGAATCAGTTACAATGTAGCATGGGAATAGATAACCAGAAAAGAGAGAGTTCTGTTAAAGTGAGAAATGTTTTTTCTAGGCTATAGATTTAATGACCTATTTCTGCAAAAAGAAATATAAGTATGTATCTCTTAGCCCATTCAGAATATTCATGCCCATCACAGTCGATTTTTCTCTGCTCCAACAGTGCGATATTAATAGTGCCAGATTCTTGATCATTCAATTAAGCACTTTTCTAGACACCACACAGGACACACTAATTCTCTATTTCTGCTCATATTATAATATATGTGATTAATTACAGTTTACTTGTTTTCCCATTGTTCTTAGTCATTTCTTGCTAGTTTCAATGTGGAATGATACCACCCTAAAACTAAGTACTTGGTGGTATTAAGTAAAAATTTCCTTCTTCTTCTGGGGCGCCTGGGTGGCTTAGTCGGTTAAGCGTCCGACTTTCACTTAGGTCATGATCTCGCGGTTCGTGGGTTCGAGCCCCGCGTCGGGCTCTGTGCTGACTGCCAGCTCAGAGCCTGGAGCCTGTTTCAGTCTGTGACTCCCTCCCTCTCTGACCCTCCCCTGCTCACACTGTCTCTCTCTCTCCTAGAAATAAATAAAAACATTAAAAAAAAAAATTAAAAAAAAAAATTTCCTTCTTCTGAAGGGTGAAATAAAATTACCTGGTGCCTAAGTGTCAATAGATTTTCATTTAATCATACCTAGGCTTAAAAATCTAGGAGGGTAAAACTAAAACATATGTCTAAGACATGAGAAACAAATTAAGTCAAGACTTAAGCCAAATTTAAAGAGCCCAATTATTTAATGTTTACCTAACTTAGAAAACTGACATTTACTTATATTGGGCTTAACACCAAGTCATTAATTGTGAAAAATCTTCCACTTCCCTTCTTCTGCCTCCATGCCAATCATAGTTGGTCAGCCATACTGTTCCTACTCCTTGACTGACCTGGATTCAGAATTGATCTGGCCAACTTTTCCTCATCCTATGTATGCTCAGATATCACCTGTATTAAGAAACATTCTTTAACAGATTCTGTGGCACCACATTAAGGTAAACCCTGGTAGATTTAATAACTCTTCTCTGCTGCCTATAGATACTTCCATTATGGGACCTACTTACTTCTTCTATATTTGCACTGTCTTAACAGACTGTGCACTTCTTTTTCTTTCTTTTTAACGTTTATATTTGAGAGACCAAGAGAGACAGAGAATGAGAGAGCAGAGAGAGGGGAAGACACAGAATCTGAAGCAGGCTCAGCTTTGAGCTATCAGCACAGAGCCTGACACGGGGCTTGAACCCAAACTCTGTGAGATCATGCCCTAGGCCGAAGCTGGATGCTCAACTGACTGAGCTACTTAGGTGCCCCAAGACTGTGTACTTTTTAATGAACACTATGTTATATATCCGTATATACTACACTAAGTTTTGTAGATTGTGTATACCATACATATATTGGCTTTGTTCATTAGCTAGCAAAGCTTAAGCTTAAAAGGAAAAAGCTGCTGAATGATTTACTACATAAAAGACTAACAGGCAAATTCTCTTCTATATCTTCCATTAAAAGAGATCACTAGAGCTACTGGAAAGGAAAGCTCAACACTCAACCTCAGCAATTGAGAAAATTAGTTGCAATGGTCTGCTGTTTCTTTGTGTTCACAGAAAGGTCAATTGCCATTGGAGAGCTGCCCCTTTTGAAGCAACCCATAAACAGAATATATTACTGTGCTTTTAGCCATGCTGCTTTTTCACAGTCTCTTCAGTGAAAGCATATGAG
Source organism: Crocuta crocuta (assembly GCF_008692635.1). Lineage (NCBI taxonomy): Eukaryota > Metazoa > Chordata > Mammalia > Carnivora > Hyaenidae > Crocuta > Crocuta crocuta. Next base: position 1,984,142 of record NW_027530847.1, read on the forward strand.
CACATCTTCCGAAATAAAACCTTCTACCACCAAGTAGTCAAATATGAAGGTAAAAAGGGCTAAATTTATGTATATATATTCCTATTGTCTGTGCCTTGAAATCTGAATGACAGCCTAGGTTTAAATCTGTTCATTTCAAGATAGCACCGATATCTAAGGATGCAGAACTCTGAAATAGAAAACAGAATTTTAAAAAGGATATAAAACTTCATTTTATTTCCTTGGGTCAGAATGCTATAGTAGCTATTCAATTTCAAATGTTTTGAAATATAATAATTAAAACTTCAATTAAAGCTGTACCTCTTAGACTCTCCTCTTGCCTTTTAAAATAATAAACACAAAAAACATAAATGCTTGAGCAAAGGTAGTGTGTAAGTTTATGTAAAAGCATTTAAATAAGAAAATGCATATAGCGCCTAGCAGAGTGCTCTGATGCATCATGGGCACTCCACAAACACCAAGTTATTCTGCTCAGCAAGGAAGAGTATCTGTGAGAGTCAACATGCATGGGCATAGAAAAGCAGAAAAATTCATATTAAAATCTAGACATATAAAGAGGTGCCTGGGTGGCTCAGTCAGTTAAGTTTCCAACTTTGGCCTGGGTCATGATCTGGAGGTTCATGAGTTCAAGCCCTTCATAGAGCTCTGTGCTGACAGCTGAGTCTGGAGCCTGACTTTGGATCTTCTGCCTCTCTCTCTCTCTGCCCCTTCCCCGCTCACATTCTGTTTCTCTGTCTCTCAAAAATAAATACTAAAAATTTAAAAAATCTAGACATGTATGTACGGCTAGATTTTAAACTGGGTCTTCTTTTGATTTTTGTGTGTTTAACTATACATACAGAACTAATTGCTGAGTTCCAGGGTTTTTGAAAATTCAATTTTACTAAATACTACCAAATAATATTCTCACACTCAAACAATATTAAGAGTGTTCAGGTAGCTCACCACAGGCTCACCAAAGCTTGATACTATTTTCCATTTTGAACATTCTGGTATTACACATTGGATTTTATTTGAGTTAACTTGATGCAAGGTTGAATATTTATTATATATTTATTGGCTAATTTTTTTTTTGTTTTTCAATGTTTATTTACATTGGTGGGGGAGAGAATCCCAAGCAGGCTTCACATTGAGTACAGAGCTGTATGTGGTGCTTCATCCCACAACTGTGAGATCGTGACCTGAATCGAAATCAAGAGCTAGACATTTAACTGACGGAATCATTCAGGCGCCCCTGCGCTAATGTAGTTCTTATAGACTGAATTACGGCCCCCACAAACTCCTATGTTGTAGTTCTAATCCCCGACATCTCAGAATGTGACTGTATTTGGAGACACAGCCTTTAAAGATTAAATGAGATAATATGGGTGGCTCCCTAATCCACTATGAAAATTGTCCTTATGAGAGGAAAGGACAGCAGGTATCTACATCCACAGAGGCAAGCACATAGGAGGACTCAGCAGGAAGGGTGGCCATTCCTGCAGCCAAGGAAAGAGGCCTCAGAAGAAACCAAACCTGCTGACACTGTGACCCTGGACTTCTATCTCCAGAGCTGTGAGTTTCAGCCAGCCCTTCTGTGATGTTTTGTTGTGGCAGCCCTAGCAAACTAAGACGACATTCATTCTCTTTTGTCAACAGCTTTACCATGGTAGTCCTCAAATAGTTTTAGAAGTTGTTTGATAATTATATGAAACTTACTTTGATTCCTATAAATAAATATAATAATTGAAACTCATTTTAGAGCCAAGAAATTAAAATAGCTACTTAATAGCCAGAGTATGAAAACAAAATATTTAGATCACTAAATTTTCAAATTCCTAAATTAAGTACTATTCTCAGAGGGCAAAACCAATTTATAAAACAAATAACCGTGTGTGTGCGTGTATATGTGTATGTACATATGTGTGTGTATACATATAAAATGCCATACAGCTATTTTGAAAATGTTGAATAGTATATGCAGAAGGCTTAATAGCAGCCAGTCACTTAGACTGAAATGTCACCCTGACCCACAAACCCAAGTAAATTAAGAGGTCTCACATGCTGTTGGAGTAAATGACACTGGCCTGGGTCCTCCGGGATTTATTGGTGGGAGGGGTGGCATGGTGGGAGGTGAGGATCTTGACTGTATCTTCACTTCCACAGGCGATCCAGGCATTGCTGGCACTCTTTTCTCAGCACCAACTAAAGAGAATAAAAGGAATGGAAGTCAGAGTTTTCTAGAAGATGATAAAAATTTTGACAATAACTTAAAATACCATCATATTTTTCTAGAGGACTGAGAAGTTTAAGAATGCTTATTTGAATAGGCTGAATGGATGCCCCTCAAAAGGGATCTACAGTAGTTCCCTCTCAGCCAGTTCCACTTTCTAGGGTTTCAGTTAACTGTGGCCAACCATGGTCTGGAAACACAGGATCCTCCTGAAGGATAGTCAGAAGTTTAAGAGTAGCCTAACATGAGGTAAACATGCCCATGTCATTCACCTCATCATGCAGGCATTTTTGTTGTCTCACATCATCCACATTATCACAAAAAGAAGGGTAAGTACGGTACAATAAGATATTCTGATAGAGGGGGAGAGGTAGGGGGAAACCACATTCACATAACTTCTATTACACTATATTATTATAATAGTTTTATTTTATTTTCATTTATTGTTAATCTCTTACTGTGCTTAATTTATAAAGTAAGTTTTATTACAGGTATGTGTGTAGGAAAACACATAGATGTGTATAGCATTTGGTACTATCTGCAGTTCCGGAAATCCACGGGGGTCTTAGAATATATCCCCTGTGGTTAAAGGATGGGGGTGGAGGACTACTCTCACTACCTTGAACTGTGAATATGTGCTTATTTGGAAAAAGGGTTTTTGAAGACGTACCTAAGGATCTTGAAAGGAGATCATCCTGGATTATCCAGGAGGACTCCAAATCCACTATGAATGATACCCTCCTTCTAAGAAGGGCTGAAGAGACACATACACAGAAGGAAGACAACATGAAGACGGACGTAGTTGTGCAATGCGAAGGCAATGTGACAATGATGGCAGAGACCGGAGTGATGCATCTATACACCAAGGAATGCCAAGGACTGTCAGCAACTACCAGAAGCTGGGAGACAGGTATGGACTAGATTCTTCCTCAGAGGTCCCAAGAAAGACTCAACCCTACTTATACCTTGGTTTTGGACTTCTGCCCCACCCCCACCCCCAAACAGTGAGAGATTATTGTTGTCTTAAGCCACCCAATTTGTGACCTTTGTTATGACAATCATAGGAAACTAAAACAAGCCAGTAAGATCAAAGGGTAACATGACCTGAAAGTTCACAGTGAGGATAGTGGCTGAGAAAGGAAGAAACCAGGTTACAAATTCAGCTTATCTCAAATGCATTGTTTTTTGACTTCTCTTTATAAATTCATCAAATAATGGGGGAGCGAAGGGGGGGGACTATCTAGACCAGTAGGCATCAATTGCATGGCATGGAAATAGAATCATAATCAGTTGTATATAAATTACCACAAATGACAAAGTACTAAATTTTTATATATATCAACTATGGTAAGCAGGAAAAAAGAGGAGGAGTCAACATCCCTGGCACCAATCACGAAAATGTCATTTATGATGTACAGTATCCAAAAAAATGAAAAGTAGAGCTGAATCTAAATGAGGCACAGGCTAGTTCACCAGGGGGACAATTCATAAGCAGCTGTTTGATAATGGCAGAGAACAACAAATTCCAGAAAGAGAAATTTGACAGTTTTAAACTTAATGACATTGTAAATAGGTCTGGGCTAATATCAACAGGACTGGAGCAATATTCTAACAGCTTCAGTTATTTTTCCTCATTAAAGAGAACATGTTACATATTTGGTTAATAGGGCCAGGGCCACCATAATCATCTTTAAACTGAACTGTGTTCCTCTCAGTAACTCCAGCTTTTCAATTAAATGCCATGTATTTATTCTCCAATTACTGCTGAATTCAATTTAAAGTACAAGAAAAGGATACACCAAAGGTACAAATGAGAATGTTAAATCAAAGATTTCTTTCTGTGAGATCATAGCTATAAACACAATACATTCATGACACTGGCAAAGAAAAAAAAAAGCCCATCTCTGCACATTCATGAGCATGCTCTAATGAGGAAAATGTCACCAAATATTATTTTTATGCTTCAGTGTGCACTGGCCATATTTTGGAAAGAGAGCTAATGAATATATAAAGTCTATCAAGTAATGTCCTCAAGTTACAAAAGCCCTGACAAAAATGTGCAGCACTCTGAGAGCCATGTGGGCAACACTCTGCCAGCTCTTCCCATCTCTCTGTCCAGGACATTTTCTTTGTGAAATTGACGGTCGTCCTGTCTGATTAGTGGACTAATGAGCTGTTGCGTTTGCCTTTTTCTTCTTGACAGTATTTTTTTCAATGCCCTTCAGAGAATGGTTGACATGTTTCCAGCTCTTCCATCTGGGGCCCAGCTTTCTGGAGGGTGGGGGAGAGGGGAAGGAAGGAACTGACAGTTGTCTCGCACTATAATGTGTTGTGTATAGTGTGCAACAACCTAGAGGGAGCCTTTCTTCAGACCACCTGCCTTTACAGCAAGGGCGCCAAAGGCCTGAGGAGGACTTAACAGCAAGATGTGTTTTAACATTCAGCACTTGGCAGAATGAAAAACTGAGGAGCCCAACTGCAGAACACTGAATTATACACTACTGAAAGCTCAGATACTGGGCAAAACCCAGCCCACAGAGTACTGTTTACAAATTAAAACTACCCATATCTCTGGTTCACATCACTACTCATAAACCTGCAACACTAGTGTTCTATCTCATGTTTCAATAACATCGACTAGTAGAAAAAACATGGGTATGGAGACTGAGAAATTTAATGTGAATTCTCACTCTGTTACAACCTACGTGACTTTTATCAAATCCCATTTCGCCTTTCTGGGCCATTTTCAACAAATGTAAAATAAGAAGTAATAAGACCTACCTGGTAGGAAACAGATAAAGTTAAGAAATAATGCCTAGACTAGTGCCAGGTTAGAGAAGGTACTCAGTAAATAGAAATGATGATTGGAAACTGGGAAGCCTTGTGTCAAGTTCTGGATATACCACCTAACTAGCTATGTGACCATGACTGAGTTAATATTTGATTTCCATAGAAAACGGGTATACTATCAACAGTTAATCCATCTAACCTCAGCGATATTACATGGAATAATTCAAAAATTAACAGCTGCAAAAGCACCAAGTACCATGTAAGGGGGTATTTTTATTGGAGGCTGGGTGGCATGAAGACACTTCACGCTGTGAGATCTATCCAAGTGGTTTATAACCTAACAATACAGCAGCTGCTCAGATGGTGGATAAGGGGTACATTCCAGAGTAGGCATTTTAGCCCTCTGATTGTTGGCCATGCCTGCCTTTATGTCATCACTGTTACAGTGATTTCATTTCTGAATTTTTATGGAACAGATACTCATGTTTTATATTCTAGCTGAATTCCTTGAAAGAACCAACCATATCTTGAGCTCTTTTCAATGCCAGGGAACCTTAGATACAGTGCAAAGAGAATAAATTCCTTTCTCTCAATTGGGACTTTGAGCCCATAAACACCACTGCTTGGATTATCAAAAAGAAATAAAGTCTTCAGTCCAAGAAAATCAAAATAACCCTTCTTTTTGTCATAAAGGTTCAACTTGATCCTAAACATAGATTTTTAATATCCAAAGTAACTGATTTAGTCACCGAGTCTGTGCTTTGGTTATTTTGAAGACTTAGGTATATTTCGCTTAAAAAATAAAACTCGAGGGGCATCTGGGTGGCTCAGTCAGTTAAGCATCCTACTTCAACTCAAATCATGATCCTGCGGTTCGTGGGTTCGAGCCCTCCATCAGACTTCCTGCTTTAGTGCAGAGCCTGGAGCCTACTCAGATCCTCTGCCTCCTCTCTCTGCCCTACCCCTGCTCCAGTGGGCACATGTGCCCTCTCTCAAAAATAACACTTAAAAAATAATAAAACTCAAACATATGACCGCATGCATTTCCAATATCACTATTGGAACGAAGAAGAGCAAACATGAAAAAGCTCTGGAAACATGTCTGAATAATGATGTTAGTTCTCCCTCATGCAATAAGCTATGGATATCATGAAAATAGAAAACTGATGAAAGAGAGAACACAATAATGAACGGCTCCTCTGTGTGACAGCAGAGCTTTTCTTCTCAATAGGAATTTGAAGAATCAGACATGAAACTAAAGAGTAGAACTATTCTATAAGAGAAGTAATACAGAACATAAACACAAGCATCCCAGATAAATGTTACTTGAGAAGAATCCTGTACGTTAAATTGCCCAAAAATAAAAGTATTGACAAAGCATTATAAACTACTTTTACTTTTTTTAAGTTTATTTACTTATTTTGAGAGAGCACAAGCCAGGTAGGGGCAGAATCTTAAGCAGGCTCTGCACCATTAGCGAGAAGCCCAAAGCAGGGCCACAAACCCATGAACTGTGAAATCATGATCTGAGCCAAAATCAAGAGTCCAGAGGCTTAATGGACTGAGTCACCCAGGTGCCCAAAAATTGCTTTTTAAAAGTTTTAAAAAATTACTCTCAAGTATACAATGGAAAAATAAATAGAAGAGGTGTAAAAATGAAGTAAGAAAAATGCAATTATGTCAGGAGAAGGACTTCCTAGACTACTGGAATGAAGAAACTCCCAGGGCTGCAAGGAAAAAGTATGTTTAGGTAAAAGAAGGTGAACTTGATGTGAAAAATGCTTTATCACTTACTAGTTTTGTGTGGTAATGATTTTCCTCATGTGTTCCTAGGGTAACACACTCAAAACAGGATTCTGTGAGGGGTACGAGAACATATATAATAATGGCCTTAGGGTACGTATTTACTTGAATTAGATTACAAATCTATTAAAGTTAATAATTTTATTTGGCCATGTTTATGTATGTTGAGTCAAAAATTTTTTTCTTATGTTTTATTTCTGAGAGAGAGACACACAGCATGAGAAGTGGACGGTCAGAGAGAGAGAGGGAGACACAGAATCCGAAACAGGCTCCAGGCTCTGAGCTAGCTGTCAGCACAGAGCCTGACATGGGGCTCAAACCCACGAACTGTGAGATCATGACCTGAGCTGAAGTCGGGCACATAACCGACTGAGCCCTGAAGGCGCCCCTGTATGCTGAGTTTTAGACAGAAGATACGGTCAAGTGCTCCTGATTATCAGTACTGAGAAAAATGAGATGAATATAGATTTTTCAGATTACTGGAACAGGAATACTGATCACTCCAAACATGTTGACCAAGGAAGCCATTATATCTACTTCTTAAAAAAAAAAAAAATCAAACTCCTAACTAAGAAACCATGGGAAGGTTTAAACCTTTTAAAACTTTAAATCTTTGGGGGCAGAGGCAAAACCAGATAATTTTCTTTTCTATATGTATAGGTATATATATATATGGTTCAGGAATCAATATGATATAAAAAGAAATATCTGTTGCTCCTGTCCCTACCTACCACACCTCAAAGGTAACCATTTTATTTTCATTAAAAAAAATTTTTTTTTAGGGACACTTGGGTGGCTCAGTCAGTTAAGCTTCCGACTTTGGCTCAGGTCATGATCTCATAGCTTGTGAGTTCATGCCCCACATGGGGCTCTGTGCTAACAGTGCAGAGCCTGGAGTCTGCCTCTGATTCTGGGTCTCCCTCTCTCTCTGCCCCTCCACTACTTGTCCTTGACTCCCCAAAATCAATGAAGATTAAAAAAATTTCAAAAAAAAATTTTTAATGTTTATTTATTTTTCAAAGAGAGAGAGAGAGAGAGACAGCAGGAGAGGGGCAGAGAGAGAGTGAGACCCAGAATCCGAAGCAGGCTGCACGCTCTACACTGTCAACACAGAACCCGACACAGGGCTCGAACCCACAAACCGCGAGATCATGACCTGAGCCGACTGAAACACCCCAGGTGCCCCCATTCATAACCATTTTAATTAATTTCTTGTATATCCTCCCCTTCTTTCTCCATGCACAAATGAGCAAACACAACCTTAAATTCCTATCCCAGCCCTGTTTATAAAAAGAAAGCGTACTGATGTTAAATTCAATGTCCACTTTTGAAATGCATCAAGAAGTGGGATCTATTTCCCTCTCCACAGAATCTGGACAGGGCCTCCGACTTGTTTTGACCAATGAAATGTGATAGAAGTGAAAGAGTGCCAGTTCTGAGCCTCTCTTGGAACCCTGACCCTGCCATGAAAACAAATACAGACTCATCTCCTACAGGATGAGACCACATGGAACAGAGAGAAGTTGTCCCAGCTAAGGCCAGCTGATCCCCAAACACGTGAGAGCCTAACCTACTGAGTCTGGTCTGCAGTGAGCTGACTTGCAGACATATGAATAAATAAGAACAGCCAAGAACAAAACAATGGCCAGACTCAACAGTTGTGAGAGAAAAAATAAAAAACACTGTTTTAGACCAATACGTTCTAGTGTGGTTTGTTACACAGCTGTAGACTACTAGGAAACAGATCTATACCACAAACTGTACTGCTCCTTGGTTTTTTGTCTTGTTTTGTCTTGTTTTTCTTTTGCCTTGTTTCATAATTTCAAAATATGTCCTAAAAGTGTAATTCCACGACCTTTTGTTGTTAACAGATGCATGATATTCCATATGTGGAGGTTCCATAGTTTATTTAAACAATTCTGTATAGAGAAATAACTGGATTATTTGTAATCATTTGTAGCTGAATTTTGAGGCTCTCTAGATCCCATGCTACTGACCACCCTGTATTTGCCAGGCTTTCGGAAAGAGACCGTAGAAGATAGGGCCTTGATTAAGGTGAACACCTATATCAAAATGTTTGTAAAGTACTAAGAAAATAAAAAGTAGAAACATGGTACCATGTGTGAAGGCCAAGGACGTCTTTACAGAGCATTAAGTAGCTCAGTGGGAAGGTTACATGAGCTTGGACAAAATCATGAAAGATATGGTTTAAACAGTGCCCCTAAAGTTGGGATCAGAACCAAGGGAAAAATCAGAAAAAAGATTTCCTTGCCTAGAGTCTCTCTTTAACCATTGCCAAGAATAGGGAAATAGTCTGAATGTGTAGCTGTCAGATGAGAAACATTTCCAAGATTGACAATTCTAATCTGCTAAAGTTAGAGGAAAAAACATCAAAATTACTGTTGTACTTGTAGGCTTGTAACGCTGGTTAAACTGTGCGCATAGCACCTGCTTAAGGATGAACATTTCCCATCCATGTAGCTCTGCCATGAACCTGACAACACATCCAACTTTCTAATAACATGCAGGCTTCACATGCAGAGACAGCCAGGAATAACTGTTTATAATGACAGATAATCTATCATTCAACAAAAATTGAGGCATAAGGACTCAAGTAAGACCAAACAATGGTTTACAAGGGATCTTGACAGAGATCCATTAAAACAAAATTAGTACTTTACTGTATACTAAAAATAGAGATTGGAAAACATTTTTTTCCATTCCACATTTTTAAATACATAAGATTAATTCATCAAATACATTCCTATAGCTCAGGGATCAATATTTTTTCTGCAAAGGCCAAGACTGTAAAATTTTTGGTTTTGTAGACAATACGGTCTCAAACTATTCAACTATATCACAACTATTCAACTTTGCTGTTACAGCACACTGTAGACAATGCACAAAGGAATGGGTGTGGCTGTGCTCCAATAAAATCTTATTTACAGAAATAGCCAGTGGGCCATAGTTTACTGATCCCTGCAAAGGCTGATTAAAAAACTGACAAATTAAATTTCGAATTCTTAGTTTATTTCTATGCATATAAAATCTATTCTGCAGCTTCCACTGAAGTCGTTCATCTGAATAACATTTTTATTCTCTGTAGACTGGATATAAAGAGAATTTACTTACTGACCTCCAAGAAAAAAATTTATTTAAAAACAGAGAAAATTATTTTTTAAAGAAAACATTATTTAAAGATAGAATACTAACAAAATGAAGTCAGAGCTGGCTGCAGAGTTACAAAAATGAGGCTAGTTATCTGATGTCCTTCCAAAAACAAACAGACCTAAGAGAAGAACCTCAAAGATGACTACCAAACTGTGAAGGATCACTTGCTTCATGATGATGCTAATTTCTCCCCTAGTCATCCCTCTTTCCTCTACCTTCTACCAGCGCCATCTGATCCCCGACACAGAGACATGAAGAATATATAAATAACCCTAATAACTTGATATTAACAAACAACCCAGAATGAACAGAAGAGATTTAAAGAAACAATTCCCAAAAGAAAATGTTCAAATTGTCTGATATGGGCATAAAAAGATGCTCAGCATATGAGTCATCAAAAAACACAAATTGTAATACTGCAGTAGAGAGGAATACACGACTGATATGTATATCCAACAATATGGATGAATGTCAAGAGCATTAGACTAAATGAAAGATGCCAGACACACAACAAAACTACACACCATATTATCCTATTTATATAAAATTTTATGACAAGACAAAATTAGTGACAAAAAGCAGATGAGTGGCTGTCTGGGACTGATGGAAAGAAACAGACTACAAAGAGGCACATTAGGGGGCAAGATAAATCTTTAACAAAATTTTTTTTAATGTTTATCTATTTTGAGAGAGAGAGAGAACACACTTTGGTGGGGGCAGAGAGGGAGAAAGAATCCCAAGCAGGCTCCGTGCTGTCATTGCAGGGCCTGACTCAGGGCTCCATCTCACAAATGGTAAGGTCATGACATGAGCTGAAATTAAGGCACAGACGCATAATCAACAGAGCCACCCAGGCACCCCCATGATAAATCATTTTATGGTGATGGAAATTTTCTATATCCTGACTTTAAATATGATAGTTCTACCTAAATTATACCACAATAAAGGTGAGTAAAAATTAGCAAACCAAATGCAGAAACGTGTTTTTCTATAATCACAATCAAGGTGAGTTTATCCAAGAAGGCAAGCATAATTTTATACATTTAAAATACAGTAAGGGGTCTCTGGGTGGCTCAATCAGTTGAGCCTCTGATTTCGGCTCAGGTCATGATCTCATGGCTCATGAGTTGGAGCCCCACATCAGACTCTGTGCTGACAGCTCAGAGCCTGGAGCCTACTTCAGATTCTGTGGTCTCCCTCTCTCTGTACCTCCTCTGCTCACATTCTAGCTCTCTTTAAAAAATAAACATTAAGGAAAAAAAAATTCAGAGGGGCACCTGGGTGGCTCAGTCAGTTAAGTGTCTGACTTCGGCTTGGGTCATGATGTCCCAGTCCATGAGTTCAAGCCCTGTGTTGGGCTCTGTGCTGACAGCGCTGAGCCTGGAGCCTGCTTCAGATTTTGTGTCTCCCTCTGTCTCTGGCCCTCCCCTGCTCATGCTCTGTCTCTCTTTCTTAAAGTAAATAAATATTAAAAATATTTTTTTAAGGTTCAGAAAAATTGGCCATATTAACAGATTAAAAGAAATGTCTTAAAATCACCTCAATAATTACAGAAAAAGCATTTGATAAGATCCAATTTCCACTCATTAATATCAACAAAACTAGAAACAGATCAGTTCCTTAACTGGATAAAGGATCGCTTCCAAAAACCCTTATAAAATGTCATACGTCTTGGTGAAATATTACAAGCAATGCCTTTTAGCTCAATGCTTCTATTCAACATTTTTCAAACAGCAGAACAGTTAAGAAGAAATAATAAGTATTGGAAAGGAAGAAATGGAATTGTCATTTTATACACACCAGATGACTTTCTATAAGGAAAACCAAGAGACTCTACCATCCAATTATTAGATTATACAGGTTCAGCAAGATTGTTAGATAGAAGTCCAATATTTTATTTTTTTATTTTTTTTTAATGTTTTATTTATTTCTAGGAGAGAGAGAGACAGCTTGAGCAGGGGAGGGTCAGAGAGAGAGGGAGTCACAGACTGAAACAGGCTCCAGGCTCTGAGCTGGCAGTCAGCACAGAGCCCGACGCGGGGCTCGAACCCACGAACCGCGAGATCATGACCTAAGCGAAAGTCGGACGCTTAACCGACTAAGTCACCCAGGCGCCCCAGAAGTCCAATATTTTAAAAGTGAATTGCATTCCTATATCCTGGCAAAAAAACACTGATTTCAAAAACAACAACAAAAATTATAAACCATCTAGAAATAAGCCTAACACAAACTACATAAGCCCTTTATGAAGAATATAAGTAGATTGAAAAGATGTAAAAGGAGATTTAAGGGGCACCTGGGTGGCTCAGTTGGTTAAGCACCTGACTCTTGATTTTGGATCAGGTCATGATCTCACAGTTCATGGGTTTGAGCCTATTGTAGGGCTCTGTGCTGACAGGCTCTGTGCTGACAGCCTATTGTAGGGCTCTGTGTCTGCCTGGGATTCTCTTTCTCCCTCTCTCTCTGCCCTCCCTTGTGAACGTTCACATGCTCTCTCTCTCTCTAAATAAACTTAAAAAGGAAAAAAGAAAGTCATTACTTCTTAAAAAGAAGGAGATTTAAGTAGATCTATCATGCTTATGGATAGGAAGACTGTCACCATTATTTTATCTTCATTTTAATGTATAAATTCAATGCAATTCTTATTACATACCAGCAAGATTTTTAGTGTAACTTGATGAGCAAATACTAAAATCTAGGTACAAAAGTTAACATGTTAAATGTCCAGCAACAAAAGAACACACAACTAAACTAAGGCATATTCACAAATGAAATAGTACTGCTGATTTAAGTGACCTAGAGCTACATGTATCAAAAGGATAAATCACCAAACAGTGTTGTATTATTGAGTAAAAAGAACATGTTGCAAAGAAAATACGGATAGACTAATGCTTTATTAAAAGCCTAAAACCAAAAAATTTACATATGATAAAGGTTCAATCTACATATGGTACATTTGCATATGTATACATAGTAAAATCTTTTTTTTCCTTATTACAAAAAATTTTTTTAATGTTTTATTTATTGAGATAGAGAAACAGAGCATGAGTGGGGAAGGGTCAGAGAGAGAGGGAGACACAGAATCTGAAGCAGGGTCCAGGCTCTGAGCTGTCAGCCCAGGGCACGATGCGGGACTCGAACTCATGAATCACGAGGTCGTGACCTGAGCCGAAGTTGGCAGCTTAACCGACTGAGCCACCCAGGCACCCGAGTAGCATCTTTTTTAAAACAAAGGAATAATATACATCAAATTCAAGGGGTGCTTGGCTTGTTCAGTTGGCTGAATTTCAGTTCAGGTCATGATCCCTGGGGCAGGGGAGATATAAAAATAAATAAAAATAAAACTTCAAATTCAGGATAATGAGTACTGCAAAGGAAAGAAAAGTGACTGAATTAGGCGGTTACAAATTGTGGTTCTAAGGTTTTATTTATTTATTTTTTAAAAAGAGAGAGTGTGTGTGTACAAGTGGGGTAGAAGATACATGGGGGGGGGAGTGGAAGAGGGAGAGAAGGAGAAAGGGAGAGAGGGAGGGAGAGAGGGAGGGAGAGAGAAAGAGAGAATCTCATGCAGGCTCCACACTGACATGGAGCCCAATGGGGGACTCATCATATGGCCCTGAGAGCACGACCTGAGTGAAAATCAAGAGTTAGATGCTCAACCAACTGAACCACCCAGGCATCTCCTAGTGTTTTAATTCTTTGAAATATTGGAAGTAAAACATGAGACAAACCAGTAAAATTTGATAAAGTTACGAGTGGGTACATGAGTGTTTTTTATGCTGTGCTTTTTTCTTACTTTGTAAGCTTGAACTATTTCATCAGAAAAGAAAAATCACCGGCTACAATGGGAAAAACAGTAAGATCATACTGCAGGAAGAGACTACTTACACGATTGTTATAATGAGAGATGATTATGGCCTGAGATTGGAGTAGAAATAGGAATGGGGAAATGGGGTTGGATTTCAAAGATATTTAGAGTTAGAATAAGATTTGTTGACTGATTAGATGTGGAAGATAAGACAAGTGACCAAGACAGAGGCCACAAGAGGGATAATAATAGTACACTGGAGAGGAGAGATGATAAGATCAGTACTGGCCAAAACTGCCTCATGATGCCTCTGATGGAGAAGAAAGAAGGCTGGAATACAACTGAAATATAGGACTTTGAATCCTGATTGTTCTATGAAATTATCAGCTGTAGGACCTTGGGCAAGTCACCCCACACTTCTGCTTTGCTCCCCTGTAACGGAGAGGAAAGAGATGTGGAAAGGCCATACAGTAACGTATGAGAAAGTGCTGTTACACGAAGGACAAGATACTATTAGACAGCTATGCATCAGTAATGTATTAACAACCATTATGTAACTGTATATTAAAGGTAACCAACGGGTCTCAGTCGAAGCTAATAACTTTAATATTTAAAGATATGTTATAATTGCCTGCCAACATCAAAACCCTGTTGATAACCTTAATGCAAGTTAAAAGCAGCAACAACACAGCTGACTTGATAATGTAAATAGGGAAAAGTGAAATATGGATTTTTGCTTCCTAGCTCCAGCAACTGTTTATTTGGAATAATATAGTTATCTACTCCAACTGCACACCATCTGTTTCAAGTCTCCACCAAGTTAATATTTCTCACAAGAACAGAAAGGACTTAAGACTACATTTGATTAGCATCTTGCCTTCCCGTAGAGGTCACCCCTACCACAATCTAAATCTACTGAGAATATCAATCTCTGAACATTGTGAAGCATTATTATTCTGGCCAAACACATATAGTCCAGGTCAGACAAGTCAGAGATCTGAGACTGTCAGAGGATAAGCTAACTGCAGCCCTGGTTAAATAAAAGTCTTTCTTACATGTTTTTCTGGAGACCAGGAAATTTGATAAAAATTTCTCACACGGGGCGCCTGGGTGGCTTAGTCGGTTAATCGTCCGACTTTCGCTTAGGTCATGATCTCGTGGTTCGTGGGTTCGAGCCCTGTGTCGGGCTCTGTGCTGTCAGCTCAGAGCCTGGAGCTTGTTTCAGAGTCTGTGACTCCCTCTCTCTCTGACCCTCCCCTGCTCACGCTGTCTCTCTCTCTCTCCTAGAAATAAATTTAAAAAAACATTTAAAAAAAATTCTCACACAGCTGGTCTCTCTGGCTCCAAATACTGCTGCATCTGTGCTGAAGTGACTTAATGCAGCCTACTTCTCTGGCCTAGAAGTGGCTTCCAATGATCGACTGATCGATCGATCAATCGATCTATCGATCCATCAATAGCCGTTACCCTTTCAGATTGAAAATATTAAATTTTAACAGCTATTAACTTTCACTATTTTATTTATATCGTAGTAGGTAAAAAAAAAAAAATGTTTGTCCAATACAAAGGCATATGTACCCAGCCTTATCTTTCAAATATTAGTAAGGTAATCACCAAGTTAACTGTAACTTTAAAAAAAATTTTTTTCTGGGGTGCCTGGGTGGCTCAGTCAGATAAATGTCTGACTTTAGCTCAGGTCATGATTTTATGGTTTGTGATTTTAAGCCCTGTGTTGAGCTCCACGCTGGAGGTGTGGAATTTGCTTGGGATTCTCTCTCCTCTTTCTCTGCCTCCCCCCGCCCCCCGCTCATTCTCTCTCAAATAAATAAAAACTTAAAAAAAGGTTTTCTAAATCACATGACTGTGCTCAGTTAACTTGGATGTACAAATGTTTTTATTTTCTGTACGCAGTTATTCTTCAATCTTTATAAACAGCTTGCCAATGCTAGGGTTCCAAGTTGGTTCCATATCCCTTTAATATTAGAAGAACTGATTCAAATATTTCTGCAGTCTGAAGAATGATGACCAAGCCTGTCAATTTCTGCCTTAGGGTGGACAACCATAAAAACAGAATTGCAGTGGGGTGCCTGGGTGGCTCAGTTGGTTGAGTGTCTGACTTTAGATCAGGTCATGATCTCATGGTTCATGAATCCAAGCCCTGCATTGGGTTCTAAGCTGCTCTGTGTTGATAGCTCGGAGCCTGGCGCCTGCTTCAGATTCTGTCTCCCTCTTTCTTTGCCCTCCCCTACTCATGCTCTGTCTCTTTCTCTCTCAAGAATAAACAAACAAACAAACAGAACTGCAGAATCAGGAGTATTAGAGACCAAAGATACAAACTGTTTTCCAAAGTGAGAAGGTCTGGACAACCTCCCTGAATGGTTGACACCAGTTTCTGTTAAGGAACTCTGGTCACTGTGGAGTTTGCCTTACTAGAAAAATAGCACATGCCATTGCTGGATAACTAAGAAGTGGTTCTGGGCAATGGTCACTAATAGTTCGGTTTCCTGGGGTCTTAACATTGTCAAATATTTGAAGCAAACTATCTCATCATGAGTGATCAAAAGACAAGTGGTTGTATAAAACCACCAAACTACATACTACATCCTGTGGCACCTACAGTCACAGGATGCCAAGAAGGGGGTAAATAACTCTTATGTGTTTGATTCAATTTGGTTTCTATCCATTTATTTATTTTCCCCCTTTCTAGGGAAACAACTACCTTTAAAAAAATAACAAAAAATTACTGAGGGTTTGATGGCTTATTTTAACTACTTTCTGGAAGCTGTCTGTAGACAGGACACTGGGATGGATTATAAACATTTCTGAGTTTATGAGTAGATATGCTCCTGAGTCATGTCAACAAATATTCTCTAAATTCTAGTTACTCAGGAAAAAGTTTCTGGCAAATCCATGTGTACTGCAAAGATTCTTTCTATAACATTACATAAATTAGCACAAATTCATGTTTTTGAACTATAGATTTTTGCATAATATTTTGCAATATAGAGATGCATTACTTAATATGATAGCCATCGGCTACATGTGGCTAATCAACGCCTGAAATGTGGCTAGTCTAGACAGAAATATACTTTAGGTAAAATAATACCAAGTTTCAAGATTTAGTACTAAATAAAAGGAATATAAAATATTTCAATAGTTTTAATACCAATTATATGTTGAAATATATTAGACCTATATTATTAAAGTAATTTTATCTGTTTTTTTAAATAAAGCTACTAGAAAAACTTACATATGTGGCCCCTATTTGTGGACTGCATTATATTTTGGTTGTACAGCTCTTTTATTAATTTTTGAGAGAGAGAGAGAGAGAGAGAGAGAATGGAGAAGGAGAACAGTGAGAGGGAGAGAGATAATCTCAAGCAGGCTCCATGCCCACTCCATGCCCAGCATGGAGCCTGACATCGGGCTTAATCTCATGACCTGAGCTGAAATCAAGAGTCAGACACTTAACCAATTGAGCCACCTAGGCGCCCCTTGGTTGGATAGCTCTTTTAGAAGAGGAATATGGTAGAAAAATAGATGGTCTCTGGATTCAGGCAGATGATCAGGGGTCAAATTGAGGCTCTGCTACTTCTCTAGCTCTTTTTTTCTTTTTTAATATATATTTATTTTTGAGAGAGAAAGAGAGCGAGAGAGAGCAGGGGAAGGACAGAGAGAGAGACAAAATCCGAAGCAGCCTCCGGGCTCAAGCTGTCAGCACAGAGCCCAACATGGGGCTTGAACCCATCAACTGTGAGATCACAACCTGAGCTGAAGTCAGACGCTTAACCAACTGAGCCACTCAGGCGCCCCTTGTCTAGCTCTTTGATAGTAGGAATAGCTCCTTTTCAAAGTCTCTGTTTCCTTGCTTGTAACATGCAGTCAATACCGTCCAGCTGCCAAGGTTGCTGTAGACAATCAAATCAAATAAAAATAGAACAACATAGGTGCGCCTGAGTGGCTCAGTCGCTTAAGTATCCGACTTTGGCTCAGGTCATGATCTCATGGTTTGTGAGTTTGAGCCCCATGTGTGGGTGGTATGCTGACAGCTCAGAGCCTGGAGCCTGCTTCAGATTCTGTGTCTCCTCTCTCTGCCCCTCCCCAACTCATGCTCTGTCTCTGTCTCTCTCAAAAATGCATAAACACTACAAAAAAAATTCTTTTTTTAAATAGAACCTAGCAGAGACCCTGAGCCACAGAAACAAATTCATCTTTTTGTCATTTTTCAAGGGAAATTTGGAAAATGATGATCTCACATAACTAAGGTTGAGCAATTAAGGGTAGAATAGTTTTGGTTTATTCTTCCTTTCCAGAATGTAAGGTAAAAATAAAAAGAACTCAATTAATGAGTCATTTTATGGATCTCAATCTTTGAGGAGTATAAGATGCATATGTAACTGAGGTGCTTTATTACAATGAACCTGGGAGAAGCGTTCTGATATGGTCTTTATGTCCATAGCAGATACAGACGAGGGGAGGTGTCTCCACAGCTTCCTTGTGTTCTTTGTGTTTGGCTGGATTTCCATCCCTCAAGCTCTAGGTCAGATTCTCTCATCTGTGGGTCTCCCCCAGCCCCAAACCAAACTCTACTGTTCTTCACCATCTTTAAATGTGAACTCTAATTTAAAAATTATGTTTTGCATTTATACCCTTAAAGTTTCCATCTACCAAAAACTTGTGTTTTACTTGTTTTAATAGGTCTTCAGTTTAATCAAAAGCTTTTCTATGAGGGGAAGGGATCCATTTATTGAAATGATAGTTTATTTCTCCTTTCAGCTCCTTAAATGTTGAACTATCCCTGTACTATGGGATCATCCTGTTTGATTAGGCTGTGTTACTCTTAAATACAGTATTTTTCTTTGTAACAAACCAAGGAATAAAGGAAAAGATAATGCAGTTTAAGTCTTTCAAACTGGCCAGAAATGTAAGAGCAAGAAAGAAATATAGTGAGCTGAACAGCAATGATACTTTTTGGTTTAAAAATATATTTTTAAACCATTTATTTATTTATTTACACCTAGCTTTCTATTTTAATTACAGAAAATACTTGAAATGTTCACTTTTCCCTCTAAAAGTTTATCATTTTAACTTTTTAAATGTTATTTTTTTGAGAGCGAGAACATGCATATGCATGTGCAAGCAGGCACACAGAGAGGGAGAGGGAATCCCAAGCATGCTCTGATGTGGGGCTCAATCCCACAAACCATGAATGAGCATGACCTGAGCTAAAAATCAAGAGCCTGATGCTTAACCAGCTGAACCACCCAGGAGTCCCCTGAAAGTTTATCATTTTGAAAAACACTTGAGCAAAGCTAAAACAGAATAACAATGCATATTTTAAATTATATCCACAAAAAAATATTTAAGTCTCTACCTCTATATTAACTTGGAAGTTTTGATCTTCCGCATTCAATGGAAAGACCCAATGATTCACTCTAAATTCCTGACTTCATCACTATCAAAATTTCCAATGGAATTTAAACTATGTGAACGAAATAATGTTTGGAACAAACGGTCCAGATGTGAGCATCTGACTCTCATTTGTCTTGGGACAGAAATTGTGAAGATTAATGGCTTTAAATGCCAAAACAGCCCAGACGTAACAAGTTAAAATGATGTACGTGTAAAATGATTTAACTTTCGTCTTAGAAACATCCAAAATACTCTCCATACTTATCTAAGGGAATGTAATTAAAACTAATTTCATTCAACAAAGGCAGAGAATCTTACATTTAAGTAGTAAAGTTTAGATTTGGTTAAAGACATTCTTGGGAGACTCTCTTATATACTTTGAGAAAGCTAGCAATCCAGTTTCCAGCTTCAAACTAGAATAATCCTGAATTTCTGTGCCATAATTATGCATTTTCTAAGGAAAAAAAATAATGGTCAAAATACATACCTCTGTAGGATCACAGGACTTTTTCCTTATTCAGAGCTGCCTTTCTATCTTTACTTCCCTATTATGACTCCCTTTGGGCCTCTATGCTCCACAAAGCACTTTTGATTATTTAGAAACTCTTGACTGTGAAGCTTCTCAAGATTTTATCTATTACAAGAATCTATTACAGAATATGAATGGTTTTCATGAATCCCATTACTGCTTAAAACCCTCAGAGAAAGACAGGATGAGCAAGTAGCACTGTTTTGGGTAAATAATGAACCAACGTTAACAGGAACCTCTGTTTACTTATTTTTAAAATAAGGGGAAAATGATAGTAATTAATTGCAATGTTGATAAAATTACATGAGCATATCCTGGCTGTCCTTTTTATAACATAAAGTACCATACCCATTAATTAGCCACATTTTTAGGGAAGTGGGCAAATAACAAATATCAAAAAGAGACTGGTGTGCAAAGAAGGACAAAAGGATTAAACTCATATTTCAATAGCCAATCATAAAGAGTAATCATGCTTTCCTTCTATAGCTAAGCTTTCTCCTAAAGTTTACTTCAATTTACCATGGCCAAGGTTTTAATAGCAAATTCTCCACATTTCCTCAGCCAGTCCTCCATCATTCTGGCAAAGCATAGCAAAATGGTATAGTGAAATTTTGGGAGAAAATTATGATGTATTTTCAGTTCAAACTGTAAGGCTTTATCTATATGTATGCCAGTTACCTTCCATTAGTTACAGTATCTGATTACTAACATACTAGGAAGAAAAAGCACAGAAATAAATGTATGTTAAAGTACCGACATTCAATTAGTGTGGTTAAAAACTGATTTCTCTGCCAGAAAAATGTTTCATACAGTTTGACTACCGGACCTCACTCTTGGGAATATGTCCTTAGAAAATAACTCAAGGGAAAAAGCAATTTATACCACAGAGGAATGGTTAATTAAATGGTGGAACCGCACATCAATGTGAACTGTGAAGGCATTAAAAATTATAATTATGAAAATCATTCAACATTTGGAGAAATGCATACAATACAATACTGTGGGGGAAGGCCTCCTACAAAAATTACATATACAGTACAATTACAATTATATATATAATTGTGTAATTTATTATACATATAATTGTGTAATTAAATATATATATACATAAAACAAACACATATGGTCAGAGTATGGAAAGGAACACAAAAATGGAATTGATGACGTGGGAATAACGGGTAAGTACCAATTTCCTCGAATGGTTTTGTAACACTGCTTATAAAATATTCTCATTTGCTCTCTCACTAAACTTCCCTTTATACAGGAGAATTATAAGACACCCTCTGGGCTGCCAAGCATTCCTAACATGTGAAGTCTTTCTTCACACAGAAGCAATATGATCTAGTTACCATGACTTCATTTTTGAAACCAAAATTTTGACAAGCAGTTAGGGTCAGAACAATGGGACTGATGTTTTGAAATAGGAAGCATGACAAAAAAAACAAAATTGGAGAGTCAGAAGCCCTAGACCCCAGTCCTACTCCACCATAGATAGGTAAAAATATGCTCTTAGTTTAGACCCAATCTTAGTAACTTGGTTTTATGACCAAAGGCATGTCAGTTAAGTTGTCAAAATCTCATTGTGAGTTTAACAGATACCATTTTTTGGTACACAGTAAATGCTTAAACAAATAAGTACATCTAAAACAGTGGCTCATGGTCTATGTAAAATAAGCAGTTAAGCGGGCCTCTATCCAATCTGTCTGTCATCAAAAAATGTAAGTTAGTGATCCTGTTGTAAACTGCTAACCAATTACAAAACATACTATCACCACCATCATCTGCTATTATTCTTATTATTACTTCTACTGCACCTACCTAGAATCCAGCTATAGAAGCTAGCTAGAGTTTACTTAATGGGCTAAGACAAAAATCTAAACCTAAAATGTCACTTAAACCTAATGACAAAGATGAGAGTACAAGATCTAGAAGGAAAATAGAGAGCAAGTCCACAGTTAAATGCATGATACAGTTGGTAGAAGAGGGGGTACAAAAAAGTGCTTCTAGCATTTTGAGACAGTTGTCCTCTGAGTGTGCTAGTACTGAAATTGAATACTTACTATAATAGAACTCCCTGCAGAAAAAAATACATCTGATGAAATGGTGTCTAAATGCATTGCTAGTAGGGACTTAGTTACCACCTAAATCCAAATGAGGTGACTTAGGACTGAAATACATTTAACCAACACCACTCTAGGACTTATTATTTTAATTCAACAAATAATTCATTCTCAAGCATTTGTGATTTTATCTTTTTCAGGAACAAAATGATTTAAAATTATTTACTAAATATAATTCACTTAAACTAAAATACTAAGACTTTTCATAAAAACATACTCAACTCAGAAATAAAGAAGATACTCTCTAAAACCTAATCAAACATTAGATTCAAATTACTGGTTCAGAGGAATAATTGGATCTCCCCAATCAGCTGAAGAACTGAATAGAGTCGCTCTGTCCAGACAAAGAAAAGGAAACCAGACAAGGATAAGGGGCTTGGGCAATGGCTAAACTGAAACAACAGATTCCTCAAATACATACAGCAGTGCTCTTGTATATATATAAAGGATTGGTAGATGGCAATACAATATGATTCATCTACAATCTGATTATAATTACAAATTACAAAAAAACTATAATCTAATTATAAATGTTACATAATGAAAACAATATACATTCTGGGTCTATTTCTTCACTGAAATCATGACAGATAAATATACAGCAACATAGAAAAAGCCTTGATATGAGGTGCCACAGATAAAAAATTCATGGAAACAACATGTAAAAAGCATACAAATTCATAGGCAAAACTGAAAGGGAATGTGGAAAAAATAAGTTGCTGCCATTCATAAAGCAAGACACTGCAATGATAATTCATTTTATCAGTCATCACAGAAAGACTAACATGACCCAACCACTGTTAGTTGGAATATAACCAGTATATGCAACACAAAGAGGAAGCTACAATTCTAAGCGTCAAGGAGTTCATGATATAGCTAGAATTAATAATAATAATTATTAATAAGAATTAAAGGAGGAGACCTCAAGTAGACTGGGAGTGGAGATACACAGAAAAGGGAAAACTTTACTGAATCCTACAAAAAACAATCAAATCATACTGTGTTAGATGATAAACAGGTTCACAGCCACCATGGAGAATCAGCTAAAAACAGACTCTTGTCCATCAAATGAAGAGTATTAGCCACAGACACTACTCCTTCTGCAACCAAATCACACACAGATGCCAAGTTTCAAGTGTCTCCCTGAAACTTCACTCAGCCCACCTTAACATACATCTTAGTTCACCAGCTTGCATATTTTAAAGCTAATTTTTCATTCTCTGTTTGAGAAAATGGAACAGATGGCTTACACAGCATAAACTCTCCTAAGAACTAATTTTTACCCATCACATGTGGT
Source organism: Crocuta crocuta (assembly GCF_008692635.1). Taxonomy (NCBI): domain Eukaryota; kingdom Metazoa; phylum Chordata; class Mammalia; order Carnivora; family Hyaenidae; genus Crocuta; species Crocuta crocuta. The sequence continues at coordinate 2,007,284 of NW_027530847.1, forward strand.
TAAAAATCCAGATTTATACCTACAGATTAGTGAGCAACAGAAACCCTCATAATGACTTGACAATTATTCAGTGTGACAGCTGTTTGTACCACTATCAAATGTGAGTTTTAAAACACAGGCTAACACCTCTGGTTCCGCTGGATTAAAATAAAACAACTCTTCCCCCCCCACCCAAAAAAAAATCCAAAATAAAAACAAAGAACCTGAGTCACAATACCTATCACAGGTACAAAACAAATCTTTGCAAAAAAAAATTTTAGAAGATAACTAACTACATACCTGACAAAACCACAGATATACGTACTCACTCATCCCAATGTTAATACTGATAGTAAGGCTGCAGGACATATTTTCATTAAAAAACAAAACTAGGGGCGGCTGAGTGGTTCAGCCGGTTAAGTGTCTGACTGCAGCTCAGGTCATGATCTCAGTTTGTGAGTTCGACCCCTGCACTGGGCTCTGTGCTGACAGCATGGAGCCTGCCTGGGATTCTCTGTCTCCCTCTCTCTCTGTCCCTCCGCTGCTCATGCTCTGTCTCTCTCTCAAAAATAAATAAACATTAAAAAATTAAAATTAAAAACAAACAAAAGAAAATACAAAAATTAGCAATGGTATCTGTATGCTGCAGAGGAGTCCTACCCAAATGGTAAGATATATCAATTGGGTGATATTTTCGGGGGGTGGTATTTTTAACACATCGATCCGCTGCTACATAATAGAGAACATCAAGAAACTTTTGTTCACATCACAAGATCTCAAATGCATAATTTGTTCATTTTTGTTTCATAAGAAGCCAGCCTATGCCTCTCATGTTGTATGCCCCTTCAGATTTGGAGCCTCTTGATCACTGCTGTATTCCAATGCCAAGTCCAAAGGCCAGAACATAGTACACACTTGATCCTTACTTAATTTTTTTTTAATTTGTTTAAGTTAAACTCTTAGGTATTTCTTAGTGGACTTTACAAGTTTTCTTAATAATAGTAGGACCATTAAGTTGGAAAAAAAAAAAAAAAACAATAAGGATGGGAAATTAGGACCAGAACTTTAGCCTTGATTTAAATCCAAATAAAAACAAGGTAAATGTGGGGCACCTGGGTGGCTCAGTCGGTTAAGCGTCCGACTTTGGCTCAGGTCATGATCTCACGATTCGTGGATTCGAGCCCCGCGTTGGGCTCTGTGCTGACAGCTCAGAGCCTGGAGCCTGCTTCGGATTCTGTGTTTCCCTTTCTCTCAGCCCCTCCCCTGCTAATGCTGTCTCTCTTTCTCTCTCAGAAATAAATAAAAAAACATTAAAAAAAAAAAGCAACAAGGTAAATGTTGGCTTTGCTTCTAATGGGAGATAACACAAAACACTCTTCTATTTTAATAGTTTGTTCCATGCTTTTATACATATATATACACACATTTATATATATACACATTTATATATATACACATTTATATATATACATACATTTAAACATAACAGAGAAATTATACTGTGCAGTAATATTACTCTGTAACTTTTTATTGAAATTGCATAAAATGTATATTCCTGATTTTCTAAGAGTTTTAGAAATTCCAGACTATCTTTGCATTAGAAAGCAAAAAAGAGGGACAAACAAAGGAGTTAATTTATGTGATAACGTTAAGGGTACAGAACAGTCAAAACAATCTCAAAAAAGAACAAAGTTAGAGTACAAACTAATCAATGGCAACTGACTTTTAGTAAAGATGCCAAATCAATTCAACGAGGAAAGAAAAGTCTTTTTAATAAATGTTGTTGAAGCTGGTTATTCAAGTAGTAAAAAACTAGTCTGAATACTGTCATTCCATCTACAAAAACTATTTCAACATGGATTACAGACTAACACCCAGAAAGTTTCTAGAAAAAGAGCAGCGGAAGAGTATCTTCATGACCTTATGGTAAGCAAAGAATTATTGGATGGTCACACAAAAAAAGTGCAAGTCATAACATTTTTTTTAAATTGATAAATTAGACTTTATGAAAATTAATGTTTTCTGCTCATCCACAAATACCATTAAGAAAATAGATGGGCCATAGATTAAAAAAATTGCTCACAGCTCATATATTTAACAAAGGCACTCTTACCTAGAATGTATACAGAATTCTGACAACAATAAAAACTTAAATGACCTAATTTTTGAAAATGAGATTTGAATAGACAATGTTCAGATGGAACAAATTAATATATCTTCAGAAAAGAAGATAAAGCAATGTCTAATACATACAGGTAGTCAACATCACTAATAGGTAGTCAACATCACTAATCATCCAGAAAACGCACGATATAATCATAATGAGCTCCCATCCACACTCACTAAAATAAAAAATGTTAAGGATGATATGAAGTGTATGAAATTCTCATAGGAGTGTAAAAAGTACAAACATTTTGGGGCGCCTGGGTGGCTTAGTCGGTTAAGCGTCCGACTTTCGCTTGGGTCATGATCTCACAGTTCGTGGGTTCGAGCCCCGCATCGGGCTCTGTGCTGACAGCCAGCTCAGAGCCTGGAGCCTGTTTCAGATTCTGTGTCTCCCTCTCTCTCTGACCGTTCCCTGCTCATGCTGTCTCTCTCTCTCTCTCTCCTAGAAATAAATAAAAAATATTAAAAAAGAAAAAAGTACAACCATTTTGGGCTGTTGGAGAACTGCTTGGAAGTTTTCTATTAAGGTAAACATACATCTACCCAATGACTGAATAATTCTATTCCAAGAGAAATTAAAATGTATGTTCACAAAAACTACAAAAATGTTTATAGTGGTCCTATTCATAATAGCAAAAACCTGAAACAACCCAAATGTCCAGCAACAGGTGAATGGACAAACTGATGTACATCCATACAATGGAATACTAACAACATTAAAAAGGAACAAGCCACTAATTCACATAATTACATTGTATAAAACTCAAAAACACAAGCGCCAGACACAAAAGAATACACACTATATGATTCCATTTACAAGAAATGAAAATATAGGGGGATGGGGGGGCACCTGGGTGGCTCAGTCAGTTAAGCATCCGATTCTTGATTTCAGCTCAGTTTATGATCTCAGGATCCTGAGATCCAGCCCTGCCTCAGACTCCGTGCTGAGCATGGGGCCTGCTTAAGATTCTTTGTCTCTCTCTCCCTCTGCCCTTCCCCTGCTCACATGCACTCCCTCTCTCAAACAAACAAACAAACAAATATATTTAAAGAAATGGAAATACAAGAGGAGTAACGAGATATTGGTTGCAGGAGGTTAATTTTCTGGTAAATGTTAAGTGTTCTAAATTTTAGTTAACACTATAGTTACATAAGAGTGGACAATTATTAAAAAAAAACTTATTAGACTGAATATAGTATCTGTGCATTTTATTTGAATTACATGTATTATAAAAAGTCAGTTCCAAAGGCTTTCACCACCTATTCTGCTGCCCTCCTCTAAGGGAAGTTTCTGATGGAAGGATAACTTCATGGCATGTGGAAATCACTCAGGCTGTACATCAGGTCTCTGTACAATAGCTATGAAAGGGTCTTCTTTCAGCACCAGCTTGTGCCACCCTTCAAATTTCCCACAGTTTTTCATCCTGAAGGGTAAGCTTGATAATCAGACCAGCACTCCTGCATCCTGACCAGCATTCACTTCTAATCAATAACAGATGTGGGAATGGTGCCAGAGTGGCCTTATGCCAAAGTAACAATTCTCCTATTCTAGAGCAACCGCCCTTCTTAGGCTCTACGCCTTCCAACCAGAGAGAAGGACATCTGGAAATACACTACAATGCCATGTGCTTGGCCCCTGTGGATGACAGCTGTACGCACTGCAAGTGAGGGGTGCTGTGCCAGCCTCGTGGGACACTGCAGAGCACGGCAACTCCACAACCGGCCAGTATGGAAAAAGTGCAAACGACATGATTGAAGGGAAAGTAGTAGCAAATGGATGCAAGCAGTTCATTTCCCTTGGTTATGATTCTTTTCCCAAACAAATAGGAATTGTTTATCTCAATTCCGTACTCAACTTAGGCCACAGTTCTCTATCTATTCATAGCCTTGACTTTTCAACTCTACCATTTTCCAAGGATCTATTTTTTTTTTTTTTTTTTTAACTAATACTTCTGGGGACCCTGGTGGGTTGGTTGGTCAAGTGTCTGACTCTTGATTTTGGCTCAGGTCATGTTCCCAGTGTTGTGAGATCAAGCCCCACATCCACCTCTGTGCTGTAAGTACAGAGCCTCCTTGGGATTCTCTCTCTCCTTCTCTTCCTGCCCCTCCTTCACACGTGCTTTCTCTCAAATAAATAAAATGGAAAAAAAAATTTTAAACAAACCAACAGAAAAAACCCTAATACTTCCAACGAAGCTAAGACTCAATGTAAATCAATTCAATCATACACATTGCCTTAGAAAACATTACGAAATTTTAGAGATGTGGGAAAATTTGCATTTACAAAATCTGAATTGGTGTACAAACATCAAAGTAATCAGCCGGAAAGGAAAAGTCAGGAGTACGTGTGTTGGGAAGAGGCCATTTATTTTTGGTTTTACATTGTTCCTGCAACTGTTTGAATTATGCTTATATTAAGGCGTGACATTAAAAAAAATTTTTAATGTTTATTTATTTTTGAGAGACAGAGAGACAGAGTGCGAGCAGGGGAGGTGCAGAGAGAGAAGGAGACACAGAATCGGAAGCAAGCACCAGGCTCTGAGCTGTCAGCAGAGCCCAATGCAGGGCTTGAACTCACAAACTGCAAGATCATGACCTGAGTCAAAGTCAGCTGCTTAACCAACTGAGCTGCCCAGGCACCCCAAGGCATGACATTTTGATGTTATTTGTATTATGCAGCCATTTATTCTATTCTAGAGCAGTAAACAGTGACCAATGATAACAAAGGAAAACTGATTTAAAAGGCTTTCTTCAGATACTCATGAATGCAATACACTTTTTCTTAATCCATACTGCTAATAAAGCATTTTTTCCTATTTATCTAAGATTTGAGTAGGGCAACCTTCTTGTAGGGAAAGATAATAGAAGTCAGGAAGCAACTAAAATAATAATAATAATAGCTACCATTATTCTCCGTTTCCATTTATCCTTTGCAAATAACATAACATTTATTACGTACAAAGATTGGTGCTAAGCACTGTTAATATTTAAACAACACCAAAACAATGGGAAGTACCATCATGATTAACACTTTACTCAGCCAGAAAATAAGGCTCAGGGAATTTAAATTATGCCCAAGGTCATATAGCTAAGACATGATAGCTCGGTTGGACGTCAGAGCCCATACCTATAGCAAAAGAAACCTACACTGAATGATACTGAAAGAGTAAATTATTATAGGATTCCATCAAGTTTGTACACTGTGACCAAAGATTTAATAAGAGAAAAGAAATGAACATTGATCTTAGTGCAAAGAGATTTCATATTCTTATACAGTTTGTTTCTTCAAAACTATGTGAAGGTAAATGTAGAGTCTATAGCTAATGCGGGCCCAGGGGAAGGTAGAACACTGACGTAGAAGTTACTATGTAGGAACCCATTTATGACCTCAACTGACAATCAGAGAGGCTTCTGACAAAGCAGGCCTGGTCTGTCAAATGAATGGGCTCAAGGAATAAGAAAAATTAAACCATAATTGTGAAAATGTTGGCTCCACACCAAGATCATCCTTTTCTTCCCAGTACAGATCCTCAAAATCAATGACCTAAAAAGTTCCTTCTTTCAGTATTTCCAAACATGCAGGTACCTTTAGAAAATGGGATAAATACTACCTAGAGGCATTTAGGCACAAATATAAAGGACCAATAGCCATCACTGCTCATTAAAAATACCATCTTAATGATGACACCCTAAAACATAACCAGGTATTCTACTGTGTTTTCTAAGAGAGGTTGAAGGATAGAAACAGGTCAAAACCAGCTAGAAAATAAGATCTCTTTGGCAAACATTTTAGTGATGCAATTAGCACCCACTCAATTCATCTGTTAAGATAGCTCAATCTTATTTTGGCATTAAACTAAAATTGGTATGGGAAAGATGGAATAAACATGGCAATAAATGAACTGGGAAAAGTACCAACTATGGGATCTCATGAACAACTCCACCCAATACAGAATATTAAATCCTAGGGATGAAGCACACTCTATGTTTGGAAGGGTTTATCTTGCATTCTTCCTCCAGACCCCATGCTTCTTCAGCAAGTAGGAAGGTAAATATGAATCGCTGCAGCTAAATGCTACAGCTGCACCTTGCAGATGTCAGGCTGTTAGCTCTGTGATCAGCAGCCATGCTATATGCACTGCTAGTTCCCTCCCGGTCACCATCCCATCAGTCAGCACTATGGCTGTGCCCAGGGAACTGTGAGAGGTTCTTCCTGTTCGACAGCACCCTTTGGAATCAAGCAAAGGAAAACAACTTATCTGGGAAGTGTTATTTGTCATAGAAATTTCTCTTCAAAATTTATATCCTTGCCTCTTAATGACCAAGCTTGGGGAAAAAAGTGCTGATATGATGACATCTTAGTTTTATCCTCTGTAAAATCAAAAATATTGCCACCTGGTTTTTATTTCCCCATCCCTGGGGGGCTATTATGAAGATAAAAAGCTTTGAAAATTAAAAGCATAAGGCAAATACAAGGCTATTATTATATTGGGGAATGAATCCAACCAACATAAATGGAAGGTAGATGGGCACTTTGGCAGAGCGAACAACCGTATCTGCTATCAGAGCAAACTTCTAAGTTCCAATATCTACTTATATATTAAGAGATCTCCAATAGAAATTAAACAGGCAGAGTGTCTATAAAACAGGTTGTTCCCTCTCCACAAACTGCGCTGCCTTCCTTGTCTCAAGCACTTTGGAAACTTCTACTTTAAGGCTCAACTCAACCCTCACCTCATTAGCCCAACTAGAGACTCCTCAACTGCACTCTGACAGAATTAAGCTTCCCCACATCTGCACTCTCACAGCCCCTTATAATTATCTGTACAATATCATTTGTCAAACTGTACCACTGTTTGTTTGTGCCTGTCTCTCTCTTCGAGCCCATGGGGTTCCTTGAGCTCTTCGCTTTTATAATCATGGAAACTACCTAGCATATCTGATACACAGTATAGCCTAGAACTCTTTTCCTAATTCCAGTTAACTAAAATGTAATACAGAAAGCTTTCTTTTCTATTAAAGCAGAACTTCCCAAGCCATAATCCAAGAAACAGTGAAGAGGTGTGAATGATTGGATGTATGAGGTATTGATTTCCTCAGCCTGGGGTGGCCAATCAGAACTTACCAATTTTTCAGGGTGCTGTGCTGTGCTGTGAAAAGGTTGAAAAGCCCTGTATAAACCTACAGTGAAGATTTAATTTTTATAAAATATTAAGCTAATAGAAAAGTAGAGTTAAACACTACACAAATGGTCACATCAACTGAGGCATCCGGAATGAATACAACTGGAGTCTCTTCAACAAATGGTGCTGGGAGAATTGGACAGCTACGTGCAAAAGAATGAAACTGGATCACTTTTTTCATCATACACAAAAATAAACTCAAAATGGATTAAGGACCTAAATGTGAGACCTGAAATCATAAAAATCCCAGAAGAGAGCACAGGCACTGACACTGGCCATAACATCTTTCTAGGTATGTTTTCTGAGGAAAAGGAAACAACAGCAAAAATAAACTATCTGGATTACGTCAAAATAAAAAGCTTCTGCACAGCAAAGAAAACAATCTACAAAACAAAAACACAACCTGGGGCGCCTGGGTGGCTTAGTCGGTTAAGCGTCCAACTTTCGCTTAGGTCATGATCTCACGGTTCGTGAGTTTGAGCCCCGCGTCGGGCTCTGTGCTGACTGCCAGCTCAGAGCCTGGAGCCTGTTTCAGTCTGTGACTCCCTCTCTCTCTGACCCTCCCCTGCTCACGCTGTCTCTCTCCTAGAAATAAATAAGTTAAAAAAACAAAAAAAACAAAAACACAACCTAAGGAATGGGAGAAGCCTGCAAATGACATTGCTGATTAAAGGTTAGTATCCAAAATATATAAAGATGAGGTGCTGGCTGGTTCAGTCAGTAGAGCATGCAACTCCTGATCTCAAGAGTTGTGAGACCAAGCCTCACATTGGGCATAGAGATTACTTAAAAACAAAAACAAACTCAAATTATAAAAATAACTTATTTTACTTTATGCAGAAAAAAACAGTCCAAATAATCCAAATAAAAATGGGCCAAAGACATGAACAGAAATTTCTCCAAAGAAGACATACAGGGGCACCTGTGTGGCTCAGTTGGTTAAGCATCTAACTTCGGGTTAGGTCATGATCTCATGGTTCATGAGCTTAAACCCCATGTTCTGCCCCTCATGGGATTCTCTCTCTGCCCCTCTCTCACTTGTATCCTCTCTCTCTCTCTCAAAAAAGAAAAAGAAGACGATGACGACGACATACAAATGGCCAACAGACACATGAAAACCTGTTCAACATCATTCATCATTGGAAAAACGCAAACCTAAACAAGATACCACCTCACATGAGTCAGAATGGCTAAAATCCAAAACATAAGAAACAACGATTTGCGAGGACATGGAGAAATAGTAACCCCCATGCACTATTGGTGGGAATGCGATCAGGAGCAGCCACTATGGAAGACAGTGTAGCGACTCCTCAAAAAATTAAAAATAAAACTACCTTATGATCCAGTAATTCTACTACTGGGTACTTACCCAAAGAATACAAAAACATTAACTGAAAAGCATACATGGAGGTGTTGGATGGTTTGTCAATTAAGTGTCTGACTTTGGCTCAGGCCATGATCTTGGGGTTCTCAAGCTCAAGCCCTGCATTGAGCTCTGTGCTGACAGTGGGAAGCCCAATTGGGATCCTCTGTTCCCACCTCCTCTCTGACCTTTCCCCACTTTTGAGTGTGCCCACATGCTCTCTCACGCACACAAAAAATCATTAAAATAAAAAGGATACGTGTACCCCTATGTTCACTGCAGCATTATTAATAATAGCTAAATTAAGGAAGCAACCTAAGTGTCCATCACTAGACGAAGAAAAAAGATGTGGTGTGTATATATACAACGGAATATTATTTAGCCATAATAAAGAATGAAATCTTGCCATTTGCAACAACATTGATGGTGCTAGAGAGTATAATGCTAAGTGAAATAAGCCAGTCAGAGAAAGACAAATACCATATGATTTNAAAAAAGAAAAGGGGGGGGGGGGGGGGGAGAAACCAAAAAAAAGACTCTTAACCATACAGAACAAACAGATGGTTACCAGAGGGAAAGTAAAAGGGTGGTGGTGGGGATGGTGAAATAGGTAAAGAGCACTTAACATGACGAACACTGAGTAATATATGGAAACTATAATGTATACCTGAAACAAATAGAACACTGTATATTAACTACACTGGAATTAAAATTTAAAATATAAATGAGGGGCGCCTGGGTGGCTCAGTCGGTTAAGCGTCCGACTTCGGCTCCGGTCATGATCTCACGGTTCATGGGTTCTAGCCCCGCGTCGGGCTCTGTGATGACAGCCAGCTCAGAGCCTGGAGCCTGCTTCAGATTCTGTATCTCCTCTCTCTCTGACCCTCCCCTTCTCACACT
>NW_027530847.1:2016881-2023900 GCF_008692635.1 Crocuta crocuta
CCCCCCCCCCAGAAATAAGTAAAACATTAAAAAAAAATTTTAAGATAAAATATAAATGAAATAAAATAAAGAAAGAATAAGACTAGAATAACTGTTTCACATACTGTTCATTAGAAAATAAATGTTTCAGAACACTGGCATCAGGTAAAGCATCATATCCTGAAAGAGAAAAATAACACAGCCACCTCGCATAGCAGTCAGTCTGTGTAAACACCATATGGTTTGCTAATTTAATCAAAAAGAACCCCAGAATTTACTTTTTCATCCTGCTGATCAAAAATGAAAATAAAGTTGCTAGAAATATTTCAGAAATTATTTTGCCACCCCCAGATGTCTAATAAAACATATACAGCACTCAAGCTTATTCATCCTTTTTAAACCTCCCCTTGAGAGCACAATTTTTCTTTACAGGCCACATTAAAACCAACAAAACCGATCAGAGAAGATCAGTCTTTTCATTTTCATTTCTATTTTAAAACCAACACTACTTTGAATCACACCCTTCCCCCAATCCAGTTCAAATTCTCTGGCCCTCTATTCAACCTTCAACAGACAAAATCTGACTGTCCCCATATCTCTTGCCTAGATTATAGTAATCATGTCAAATGGTCTCCCTGATTCTAAGACTACACCTACAAAATTCACTTTTTGCCCAGAAGCTTCTATCATCAAAAATGTCAATCAAGTCACACTTCCCTGATTAAAATTAAAAACAAGGGCACCTGGCTAGCTTAGTCCATAGAGCATGCAACTCTTGGTATCACTCTCTGAGTTCAAGCCCCACAATGGGTATGGAGCCTACTTAAAAGGAAAAAAAAAAAGAACAACAAACTCTGAGAGTCTTAATCCTATTTTCTACATTGTTCCTGACTTAAGGCTCCTGAATATGCTGTATAACTAGGACACTCACTACCTCTATAGGCTTATTATTTTCCACTTTTGACCTCATATTTTGTGGAACTCTTCTCTTAATCTTCTCCAAGCTAAGTTTTATTCATACACGTACAGCTGACTTGGATATCACCCTCTTCACAGAGTATCTTTCCTGATTCACTAAGCTAGGATAAAAGACTCTTCTAGGTAGGTGTTCTTGCTTTTTGTTTTAGCTAAAAGGTTAGTGTAGGGCTGAGTGTCAATAGCTCCATTTCACTAAGGATCCTTCTCCAAATTCCTTAGCTTTGATCCTCTGTTAGCTTTTTTTTTTTTTTAATTTTTTATGTCTTATTTATTTCTAGGAGAGAGAGAGACAGCATGAGCAGAGGAGGGTCAGAGAGAGAGGGAGTCACAGACCGAAACAGGCTCCAGGCTCTGAGCTGGCAGTCAGCACAGAGCCCGACGCAGGGCTCGAACCCACGAACCGCGAGATCATGACCTAAGCGAAAGTCGGACGCTTAACCGACTAAGCCACCCAGGCGCCCCGATCCTCTGTTAGCTTTAAATCTTTTATCACATACTACCTCAAAACTCACGTGGATACCAATGAATGTAAAAAGACCTTGCAAATTATTTGTAGAGAAAAGTAGATTTTTGTTATTAAATTAATCTTCTACTCTATATGTTTCACACGTACCTTTCCATGCCTCACTGAGAGCTATTTCTTTAAACCTTACTCCAAATTCTTTAGCCTCTCAATTGGTGATTTACTGCCTATGGTCAAAAAGATAAATGCAACATCACAGGTAGAGTCAAGATTGTACTGCACAAGGAACTATCATGCCCAACCTTCATCGTAACATCTACTCAAAAGGTGAGAGGCAGAGTGTGTCACATAAAGTGCTGAACCTTGTATATCTATCATTTCTTTGGATTCTCAAAATCATCACCTAAAAGGTGGGACTATCCTTATCCTTTCTATAATTTCCTCAATTTAACCTGGATCTTCTTAAGCCCTTTCCCTTTCTCCTCAGCACTTCTCATTTTTATAACATATATATCAAACATTTTAAAAATACATAAAACATATATGTTGTAGATATATTACATATATGTAACTTATTAACCATATTTATTATCTGTCCCTCCTATAGAATTTACTGTCCATCAGGGCAGGGTCTTTGCTTTACTTACTGATGTAAATTCAATGCCTGGCACACAGGGAATAAGCACTTAAGTATTTACATGAATGGATGAATAACAATGAGGGCAGACATGATAATTACTTGAAAGTATTCTCCCTCTCTCAAAATTCAATCCATCAGCAAGTTCAAAAAACTCAACCTACCATCAAAACATACCAACCAAACCATCCATCTTCCACTACCATGAACCTAATCCAAACTTGGCATTTTTTACTTCTGGTTGTGTTGCTTTCAGCCATGCCCCCATACAATTCTTTATACGACAGGAAGAGTGATCTTTACAAAATATAAACGAGGTCATGTTACTTCCCCTACAATGGCTACACATCACTCTTAGAATAAAATCCAAATTCCTCAACCTGGCTTACAAAAGTCTACAGAAGCTGTCTCCTATCTAACTTCCTCTCTGCCTTCTCTTCATCTACTGCCCTATAGCTGTACTAGCCATTGTTCTAACCATTCAACATTATCAAGCTCATTCCCACCAGAAGAACGCTGCTTTTCCCTGTCTGGAATAGTCTTATATCTGATATCCCCTAGGCTAACTTGTTTATGCTGTTCAGACAACAGCTCAGTTTACTTATTCAAGCAGCCCTACACTGACCACCCACTATCAATACTGTTTTTTTAACTGCATCTATTTCTTTTATCTCAACTTACAAGTATTTCTTTACAAAAAATCTCCAAGTTTCACAACAAGTACAAAGAAACCCCTTGACACCATTCACCCAAATTCACTAATTACCTGACCTATTTATCATTATCTGTTTAACTACCTACCTATCTACCCTTCCACTCACTTCCCAGTTTTTTGTCTCAACTTCCTGAAAGTAAGCAGACATCATACCCCCCTACCCTTCAAATATTTCATGGCATAATTGCTAAGAGATAGGATATTTGCTTATATAACTGAAGTACACGACCAAAATAATTGACATTAATAACATAGCAGTATCTAATCTATAGACTTTATCTAAAATCCATATGGGAAAGCAAAACTGAGGGGTCTCTGAGCACCAGGACAAGCTGGAAAAGTTAGTCACTTTATTACATAATGAAATACTACTCAGCCATAAAAACAAACTATTGATACATGCAGTAACATACATGAATCCTAAATTTATTACGCTAAGTGAAAGAAGCCAGACACAAAAGGCTACACACCCCATGATTCTATTTATATTTATACGACATTCTGGAAAAGGCAAAACTATAAGGACAGAAAACAGGGGTGCTAAGCATCTGACTTCGAAATCAGGTCATGATCTCACAGCACATCGGGCTCTGTGCTCACAGCTCAGAGCCTGGAGCCTGCTTCAGGTTCTGTGTCTCCCTCTTTCTCTGCCCCTCTCCTGATTAGGTGTACTTTCTCTCTCTCTCTCTCAAAAATAAATCAAAAACATTAAACAATTTTTTAAAAAAAGAACAAAAAACAGATAAATTTCTGCCAGAGGCTGGAGGGAAGTCAAGGCAGGGGGACTGACTACAAAGGGGCACAAGAAAGTTTTTTGAAGGTGATGGAAAAAAACTGGTATCCTTATGATTGTCTGTGCTTGTGAGAAATCATAAAACTATACTCTAAAAGAATGAATTTCATGGGCCCCCTGGTGGCTCAGTGGGTTAAGCATCTGACTCTTGATTTTCTCTCATGTCATGAACTCATGGTTCCTGAAATTGAGCCCCACACTGGACTCCATGCTGACAGCACAGAGCCTGTTTGGGGTTCTCGATCTCTCTCTCTCTCTCTCTCTCTCTCTCTCTCTCCAAATAAGTAAATTAACTTAAAAAAAAAAAAAAAAAGAATGGAGGAGTGCCTGGGTGGCTCAGTTGCTTAAGCATCCAACTCTGGCTCAGGTCATGATCTCACAGTTCGTGGGTTTGAGCCCCGTGTCGGGCTCTGTGGTGACAGCTCAGAGTCTGGAGCCTGTTTCAGATGGTCTCCCTCTCTCTCTGACCCTCCCCTTCTCACACTGTCTCTCTCTCAGAAATAAATAAATAATAAAACTTTTTTTAAAAAAAGAATGGACTTTATATAAATTACACTTCGATTAATCTTTTTAAAAATCATTAAGGAGACAAAGAATGTAATGAGTAAACTGGACATGGGTTTCTTTAAAGCATATTTGTAAAAGAATTTAATAAAATATGTAGAAAGGAAATGCCTAATGAACATTTTGAAGACCATGTCAGACAAAGTTTAAAAGTGGAACAGCAGGGGCACTGGGTGGCTCAATCGGTTGACTCTTGATTTCAGCTTAGGGCTTGATATCACAGCCACTTCAGGCTCTGGACTGACAATAAGGAGCATGCTTGGGATTCTCTCTCTCTCTCTCTCTCTCTCTCTCTCTCTGTTGTTCTCTCTGCCCCTCCTCCATTCATACGTGTGCACGCTCTCTCTCAAATAAACTTGAAAAAAAAAAAAGTGAAGCAGAAGATAGAGCTGAGGAAATCACTTAGAATGCAGTAAAGTAAAAAGACATAAGGTAAAAAAATATATATAAAAGAGGAAGCAGAATAACATAAGAGGATCCAACAGACATGTAGCAAAATTCTAGAAAGATATATAAGCAAATGAGTGGGGAAAGGAGATTTTATGCAGAGATCATAGACAAGAATTTTCCAGAATTAAAGACCTGATTCCTCAGATTAAAGGAGTACCTTAAGTCCTGAGTAACCCAAATCCACAACTTACCTCACCATGATATAACTGCAGAGCACCAAAGCCAAAGAAGAAAATCTTAAAAGTAACCACAGAGCAAAATATAACCCAGCAAAGGAACAAAAACCAGCTTGCCTGGAAGCCAACTTCACATCTCTAGAACAACAGAAATCACCACTCTCAAGAGCTGATGAAAAACAACTCTAAGTCCTTACTCTCTAACTTGAGTTAAGCTTCACTCAAATAAAAGTGAAATAAAGATATTTTCACACCAACAAAGAGTTTACTACTCACAGACTTTTTCTTTTTTAATGTTTTATTCATTTTTGAGAGAGACAGAGAGAGACAGCATGAGCAGGGGAGGGTCAGAGAAAAGCGGAGACACACAATCTGAAGCAGGCTCCAGGCTCTGAGCTAGCTGTCAGCACAGAGCCTGATGCGGGGTTCGAACCCACGAATCATGAGATCATGACCTGAGCCAAAGGTGGACACTTAACCAACTGAGCCACCCAGGCATCCTACAGACTGTTTCTTTAAGAACTATTCACAGAAGTAGTTTGACGGAAAGGAAAATTAACCTAGAAGGAAAAATTACAATAAACATGAAATAATGGGCAGATATTACTAATCCTAAATTATTATTAGCTATAAGAAATAATAATAGTAATTATTCTTTTAACTAGGGATGAGTATAAAACAAAGTGAAAATCAGATCCTAGACAGGAGTAATATATTGAGAAGTTGCTGAATTTGAAGTGTCCTAAGATCTCTGTAAAAACAAAACAAAACAAAATGAGTATATTACTGGACATTTTAGACTTTTAAGTAGTGTATACATATTAAAAATTTAAGAATAACCATCAAAATAAGAGAAACATAACATCCAAATAAAAAATACAGAGAGTATTTTACAATCTACAAAGAAAAGAGCAAAGGAATTAAAAGGAAAATAAAAAACCTAAAATGATACTAATAAGTCTAAATACAGTAGTAACCTACTAAATATAAAGAGACCAGTTGTTACCAAGTAAAAGAATATTTCTAGACTGAATTCAAAAAAAATCTAAATATTTGATATAAGGCTCATTTGATAAAACTCATGTCTAAACCCTAGCAATAATGAAAGGTTAAAAAAATTATGAAAAAAGGCAAATGGATTAGCAGATATTAAATGTTAGTATTAAAGAAAACAGGATTTATCCAAAAAGCATGATTGAGGAACCCAAAAAAAGGTCATTATCCAAATGATAAAGGAAAGATTCACTAGGAAAATATAACAATCCTGAACAAAATATGTACCCAACAACACAGGTTCAAAAACAAAATTTTGATAGAATTGCAAATAGAAACAGACAACACACAACCACAGTGTAAAGTTTTAATACATCTTCTTAAAAACCAGTAAGATTGAAAAATTAGTATATCTACAACATATGTAAACAACACAACAAATCTGACAACTGGAAATGTTCATTAGGCAGTAAGATGATTCCAGAGCTCAAAAGACAAATGTGATTTGGGCGCCTGGGTGGCTCAGTCAGTTAAGCGTCCGACTTCGGCTCAGGTCATGATCTCACAGCTCATGGGTTCCAGCCGCACATCGGACTCTGTGCTGAAAGCTTAGAGCCTGGAGCCTGCTTCAGATTCTGCGTCTCCCTCTCTCTTTGCCCTTCCCCTGCTAGTGCTCTATCTCTATCTCAAAAATAAATAAACATTAAAAACAAATTTTAAAAAATTGTTTTAATTTAGGGGAGCCTGGGTGGTTCAGGCCGCTAAGCGTCCAACTCTTCATTTTGGCTCAGGTCATGATCTCACAGTTCATGAGACCTGCATTGGACTCTACAGACAGTGTGAAGCCTGTTTGGGATTCTCTCTCTCCCTCTCTTTGTGTCTCTAAATAAATAAATAAACAAACAATCATTTTTAAAATAAAAAGAAACAGGGTACCTGGGTGGCTCAGTCGGTTAAGCGTCCGACTTCAGCTCAGGCCATGATCTCATGGTTCGTGGGTTTGAGCCCCGCATCGGGCTCTGTGCTGACAACTAGCTCAGAGCCTGGAGCCTGCTTCAGAGTCTGTATCTCCCTCTCTCTCTGTGCCTCCCTTGCTCAGTCTTTCTGTCTCTCAAAAATTAATAAACATTGGAAAAAAATTTAAATCAAAAATAATACGACAGAAAACATTTCTGCATCAATTACTAAGCCTGGCATCTTCCTACTTCTTTTTTTTTTTTAATATTTTTATTTATTTCTAGGAGAGAGAGAGAGAGAGAGAGAGAGAGCGA
>NW_027530847.1:2025021-2069720 GCF_008692635.1 Crocuta crocuta
CCCTCAGAGGCCTGGACCTGGCGGGAGGTGGGCAAGGGCTGGAGGGGATGTGTCCCCCCTGCCCCACCCACACCCTGTGGGGCACTGCCTGATCTCTAGAGGCTCCGAGTGGGGCCAGGCTGGGCATGCTGGGTGGGCCAGGCCCCTGGGTGGGGGGGCGGTGAGGGGGTCTGGAGCCCTGAGCCAGATCAGGCTGGTGTCAGAGCTGACAGGGGGCTCGGGCGGGCGCTCCAGCCCCTTCCCGGCCCGTGCGTGGGAGCATGATGCAGGAGGCTCCGCGCTCCCCTGGGCCGCCTTTCCCAGCAGGCCCGGGGCAGAGGAGCACGCGGCCTCCCGGGCGGGCCGTCCTTCAGGAAGAGCAGAAGCACACAGACCCAAGGGCAGGGCAGGGACCAAGGGGTCCCCAGAGGCGGTGCCCAGCCGAGGTGGTGCTGAACAGGCTGTGCGTTTGGGGCTAAGCTTTGAGGCCTTGCCAGTCCTGATCCCAGATGTGGCTCTTCTTCTGGGAGGCGGTGCTGGCGCCTCCCCTCCCCCACGCAGCCTGTCTCCCGCCGAGCCTTCCTCGGGGCCAGAGCCACTGTCCTGCGGGGGGACCCTGTCGTGTTCCCAGTGAGGCCCGTGACTCAGCCGGCCCTCGGCCCTCTCAGAACCGGGGAGGCTGTTGCCATGCCAACCGGGCAGGGGAGGAGGGTGGCGGCGAGGCCCCCTCAGGGGGAGGGGCTGACCAGGGCCCGGGCTCCCGCGGGTCCTTCCCACCTGCCCAGCACTGCCAAGCTGTGTCCACACTCAGCTCGCTGCTGGGCCCGTCACCCAGGCTGTCGGCCCCGTTCCTCCCAGGCTGGAGCCGTCCAGCCCGACCCGATGGCTACATGGTACCGAGGCATGTGGCAGGGCCCGGTGCCTCGTCCTCCAGCGCCATCCGCACAGCAGACCCCGGCGGAAACGGGCCCCTCGGGTCTGGACCAACTTCCAAGCGGAGCACGTAGTGCTGGCCATCTGCTCGCTGACGCCCGGTGGGCGAGGGGGGCGAGCTCCCACCCCTGTCCCCCCCTCCCCTGCAGCCCTCACTTCCAGGGGCTCCCAGGGTCCCGCTGCAGCTCCTCTGTCCGTGTCCAGGGGAGACCGGGTCTGTGTGCGTCCCACCCAGCGGCAGCATGGAAAGCAGCCCTCTGCCTGTCACAGTCCTGCGGGCAGGGCCCCTGGCCCCCGTCCCGGTCCCCAGGGCTTTTCTGCCCGGCTGCTCACGTGTCCAACGGGGACAAGCGCGCGGTGCACGGCTGCAGAGGGGACAGCGGGGTCAGGCCCAGCGGGCACACAGGCAGCGGCCGCTAAGTGCTGGCCGCGGATGCTGCTGCTGTGGACGGTGACGAGTGTGGACTTGCTGTCTCCCCGGGGCTGTGCCCGGGTCAGAAGGGCACCCAGGACAGAGGACTGTGGCAGCCGTAGGCCACAGAGCAAGCCGAGCCGTGCCAGGGCGTGGGTGACCGCGGTTTGCAGTTTGGGGACTGGCGCTGTTGGGCCCCGGCCCTCACCCTCCCTGCAGCTGTCCGTGCCGGGGCTCTCGAGGGGCACCCGGCTGTGGGGGGAGGAGGGGCACGGCCATCCGGGCCTGGGGGAGCCCCCAAGGCCGCCTGCCTCTGGAGCGGATGTGCTCAGGGCCCCAGGCGGGCGGGCGGGCCGGAGGCGGCTCCAGGAGCAAACAGCCGGCTGCGGTTGTCCCTGCGCGGACGCCCCCCCAGCTCCCTGGCCAGCCGCTGGCCCTGCGGAGACGTCGGTGGGCCTGGGGCGTCCCTGGAAATCTAGGGGGGCAGGGCCTCAGCTCCGTGACTGGAAGCGAATGGCTTTGTTTACAGCAATGTGAACAAAAGCCTGTAGGCAGAGGGGCCCATCCCTGCCTTCCTGTCGCTGCCTGTCATCGGTGCATCGCAGCTCAGGCCACCGGAAACAGCAGGGCACACTGGGCGGCTCAAACGGCAGACACCTATGCGGTCAGTGTTCTGGGGGCCGGAGCGTGAGATCAGGTGTCACAGGGATGGCAGCCCCTGAGGCCCCTTGTCCTCACGAGGCTGTCCTTCTGCGTGTGCCTGTGTCCTGATGGCTTCCTCCTACGAGGGACCAGTACTATTGCTCGGGGTGACCTGGGAACCTCATCATAACCTGAACACCTCTGGAAAGACCCCACTTCCAAATAGAGTCACTTTCTTTTTTTTAAATCTCTTTTTTATGTTTTATTTATTTCTGAGAGAGAGAGAGACAGAGAGAGAGGCGGCATGAGCAGGGGAGGGTCAGAAAGAGAGGGAGACACAGAATCTGAAGCAGGCTCCAGGCTCTGAGCTAGCTGTCAGCACAGAGCCCGACACGGGGCTTGAACCCATGAACCGTGAGATCATGACCTGAGCTGAAGTCGGACGCTTAACCGACTGAGCCACCCAGGCGCCCCAAGAATTTCAGTATTTTAAACTGAAGTTAAGTAATACCACAGTATTAGCTCTGTGGTACTTATAAATAATTACAGAATTTAAAGTCATTTCTGTTAGGAATATATCTCTTTGCCTTTCTTCTCTTTTCCTTCACCTTAACCTTCACCACCTTCTCTCTCTTCTCTTCTCTTCTCTTCTCTTCTCTTCTCTTCTCTTCTCTTCTCTTCTCTTCCCTCCTGGGATTTTGAGTTTTAAAAGGTCCTAGAATTTGGAGAGCCCCTGGCAGCCAGTATTTTATCTGACAGCTCCTGTGAAGGCAAGCCTCCTTCGGAAAGCGGTGTGATTACGGTTGGAACAGGTTAGGATCTGTAATTTTTGAAGAGTCTTTTGAGAGGTTTTAAATTTGCTCCCTCATTTAAGCAGTGGAGATAATGGAAGGTTAGAGAGGTCAGGAAAGGGGAGAGTTGAGATTTGAAACAGTCTCCTGACTCCCATTTCAGTGCTTTCTTCTGAAGTTTGGAGCTAGTAAAAGTTGGGACTGATTGTGGTAGGTATGATATTGCATCAAATATTATTGTCTCAAGGTGTGTGCAACTGTTCTTAAAAGTTTTTCCTTTTTGTTGCTCAAAAAGAATGGGGTTTTCCTTTCGTGGCCTGGCTAAAGAGAAATATAGGTCTTTTATTCTTTCATAGGAAAAGAAGTCTGAATTCTAGTGTGAGACTGACTTTCTATTCATCTCTTTTAAATTTTTTTTTGTTAATGTTTTATTTATTTCTAGGAGAGAGAGAGAGAGAGAGAGAGAGAGAGACAGCGTGAGCAGGGGAGGGTCAGAGAGAGAGGGAGACACAGACTCTGAAATAGGCTCCAGGCTCTGAGCTGGCAGTCAGCACAGAGCCCGACGCGGGGCTCGGGGCTCGAACCCACAAACCGTGAGGTCATGACCTAAGCGAAAGTCGGATGCTTAACCGACTAAGCCACCCAGGCGCCCCCCTACTACTTTAGACTACTGAAAAGCAGGGCCAGGATGGGAGGGTGGCAAATGAGGTGCCTCAGGCCCAAAATTTAAGTGCAGAGCCAAACCTGGGAGTGAGTGCCTCAAATTTTTTGCTGAGGAACCTCATTTGCCTCACCAGTCCCAGTTTTGTTGAAGAGTCTCTATCATTAATGTTCTTTGGGCAATCAAAGTCCACGTGGCTGTCATGCATACTTCCCTTCCTGGGGCAAGAGAAGTATGCTGTGCTTTTGAATATACAGTTTTCATTCAAAAACAAAAAAAGCCACTGTCAGGTTCTTCATGGCATTAGACCCAGGAAGGGCATGGACACCTTATCTCATTAAAAGAGATGAATAGAGGGGCGCCTGGGTGGCTTAGTCGGTTAAGCGACCGACTTTCGCTTAGGTCATGATCTCGCGGTTCGTGGGCTCAAGCCCTGCGTTGGGCTCTGTGCTGACTGCCGGCTCAGAGCCTGGAGCCTGTTTCAGAGTCTGTGACTCCCTCTCTCTCTGACCCTCTCCTTCTCACGCTGTCTCTCTCTCTCTCTCTCTCTCCTAGAAATAAATAAAACATTAACAAAAAAAAATTTAAAAGAGATGAATAGAAAGTCAGTCTCACACTAGAATTCAGACTTCTTTTCCTATGAAAGAATAAAAGACCTATATTTCTCTTTAGCCAGGCCACGAAAGGAAAACCCCATTCTTTTTGAGCAACAAAAAGGAAAAACTTTTAAGAACAGTTGCACACACCTTGAGACAATAATATTTGATGCAATATCATACCTACCACAATCAGTCCCAACTTTTACTAGCTCCAAACTTCAGAAGAAAGCACTGAAATGGGAGTCAGGAGACTGTTTCAAATCTCAACTCTCCCCTTTCCTGACCTCTCTAACCTTCCATTATCTCCACTGCTTAAATGAGGGAGCAAATTTAAAACCTCTCAAAAGACTCTTCAAAAATTACAGATCCTAACCTGTTCCAACCGTAATCACACCGCTTTCCGAAGGAGGCTTGCCTTCACAGGAGCTGTCAGATAAAATACTGGCTGCCAGGGGCTCTCCAAATTCTAGGACCTTTTAAAACTCAAAATCCCAGGAGGGAAGAGAAGAGAAGAGAAGAGAAGAGAAGAGAAGAGAAGAGAAGAGAAGAGAAGAGAGAGAAGGTGGTGAAGGTTAAGGTGAAGGAAAAGAGAAGAAAGGCAAAGAGATATATTCCTAACAGAAATGACTTTAAATTCTGTAATTATTTATAAGTACCACAGAGCTAATACTGTGGTATTACTTAACTTCAGTTTAAAATACTGAAATTCTTGGGGCGCCTGGGTGGCTCAGTCGGTTAAGCGTCCGACTTCAGCTCAGGTCATGATCTCACGGTTCATGGGTTCAAGCCCCGTGTCGGGCTCTGTGCTGACAGCTAGCTCAGAGCCTGGAGCCTGCTTCAGATTCTGTGTCTCCCTCTCTTTCTGACCCTCCCCTGCTCATGCCGCCTCTCTCTCTGTCTCTCTCTCTCTCAGAAATAAATAAAACATTTAAAAAACTAAAATACTGAAATTGTTACTTTAAATATTAGAACTATTAAAAACTTTAATTTGAGAAGTTGTAAACTCAAGATTTTACCTTAAGATGGGGTTGCACAGCTAAACACTGAACAGTCACAAGATCTTAGTCAATTACCTCACCCCTATGATTTTCTGGGCTATTTACTTGTAAAAGCTACCAGTACCAACCAGATTCTCTTCACTGATAGATATGGCAGTGACTTTCTCAAGGTCATAGTCAGGAGGCAATAACAGCTGCAATTTAGGGTTTTAAACCTGGTAACCTGTTTGAGATTACAATCTTGATTTAGACCAATATGACCAAAATGGAACACTTAAATTTGTTTACAGAAGAAGGAAAAAAGAAGTCTAGGACATCAAATTCCTCACTGTGGCATTTATCCTAATCAATAAACTGGAACAACCATTTGTGCAAACACAGAAATCAAGCAACAAAATGCAAAATGAAAGGATTTAACTTATTCTAATTGCATGCAGTTTTCCCACAAAACATATCATTTTAAACTAGGTCCCTTTCCTAATATACTGCCCACCCCAATTAAATTTAATAAACTGAAAAGCAAATGACCAAAATTTCCGTGTCCCCCATCCCCACCCTAGAAGCTTATTGGGCATGGTTTCCTTGAATGTTATGAGTGTAGTATGAAATATTTAAACCAATGACTAAAATTTTCCATAAAAGCCCATCCAAAGTCTAAAAAGCTTTACCACTCAGAAACAGATTCATCTCCAGACATTTAGAAGATTTACTATTCCACTTACGACACTCTGGTTTTTTTTACATTTAATATTTAGGTAGGAGGTGGTAAAGGGGGAGAAGGAGGGTGTAATTAGTTTTGCTTGTAAAACGTTCATCACTGTTGTAGTGCCAACTGAGCTATACAGCCTATTGGGGGTCTAATAGATTTCAGGGTATTATAGTTTGAGTAATAGAGGTGGGGGTTGTGGTGGAAATCAATAAATGGCTACTACTTCTTTGCACAGACCCATATGGAAGTAATCAAGCGCAAGGGTGGCAGCTGGGGCCAATAACAGTCACCTGCAGTTGAGGGACATGGGGGTTTCAGATGGGTTTTTAATGCTAATTTCCTACAGAAACAATGAGCTAGAAAGAGCAGAGTAACAGACGAGGCCGGATGAAGAGAGACCAGCCAGAACAATGGCTGCACCTGGTGCTGGGAGCAGAGGGACAGAGCGGCACGCGCCCGCCGGCAGCAGAGGGCACATCTGTCACCCTCCAAGCGGCCCATCCCCCAGCTCTTCCAGCAGAGTAAGTAACGCAAGGTCCCTAAACATTAACAGCTTGCCACACAGCAACAGGTTTGAGTTTTTAAGGCTGCTGCATTCTCTACACGCACCCTTCTCCCATGACGAAGAATTAGTTAAGGAAGCAGGGTTGGTTCCCCGTCAGTCTGAAGAGAGACTTACTGAAAATACACAAAAAACACATTTTAACTAAGTCTCTTGTTTACTTTGATGTCTAAGGGGGACTAAAGAAAAATCATATGGAAAGATAATCTTATTCAGTATTCATGAAGCATCAGGCTTATTACTTTCTAATTTAATTCTAAATTTAATTATTGTTAATTCACAATAACATCTATTTTTACCTGTTTTACAGGTGAGGAAATTAGGGCTTAGAGGTAAGGATTAAATCAGCTCATGGTTACACAGCCTAATGCCAAAGTCTATATACAATCTTTTCACTGCCTTTCCTCCACCAGTCCTAACTACCACAACCAAATGAAAATACATATTGTATTTACTCAGAACTCCAGCTATGAGAAGTGCAGACACATGTACATATGTATTCTATACAGACTTGCATCCCACCTTGCCAGGCAGGCACCTCCAACAAGCAGCTCAGGACTGAATAATAGCAGGATTTCCAGTAGTTGCTTTAAACAAAGCACAAGTTGCTTTTGCAGGTTTAGGCATGCTTTAGAAAAGTAACTCCATACACATTTTAAGTTTCCCAGCATAAATGTGATGCCATATAAGTCTTAAAAGTTAAACATTGTTTGGAAAGCCCATCAACCAGTGAAAATATAAAAGCCAGTTACAGTGGGCTGTTCTTCTGCAAGATACAGTCATTACTAATTCCTGTATTTACTGACTTCAACTTGGAGGGAAAATAAACCCATACAGTCCAGAGTAGAAATGTTTTAAATTAGATCCTCCTGGGGGCACCTGAGTGGCTCAGTCAGATGAACGTCCACATTCAGCTCAACTCATGATCTTGTGGTTTGTAGGTTCAAGCCCCACAGTAGGCTCTGCACTGACAGCTCAGCTCAGAGCCTAGAGCTTGCATCAGAGTCTGTCTCCCTCTCTCTGTGCCCTTCCCCCACTCACACTCTGTCTCTCTCAAAAATAAACATTAAAAAGAAATTTTAAATTAGACCTTCCTGGTTTAAAAAGGGGGTGGGACATATGTGTATATCTATCTATAGATAGACAGAGACACAGGTATAGGTATAGATATAGCCAGATGAGTATCTCAGAACCATGCAATTACTTTTGGATTTGGAAAGATAACAACAGCCAGGCATAATGGAAACAGTAGTAGAAATTAACACTGTGTAGCCATGCATTTGACAAAGTCTTGTTTAAGGCACTGGGGTCTAATGGAAAGTGAACTTTTCCATCCACCCACCAAGCTTCTTTGCACAAGAAGTCTAAATGCTTCTGTCCTAAGTTCTGATTAAATACTGTGCCTTGTGAAGGTTCCCTGATTGCCTAAGTTCATTTTCAGGATTTACCCACTTTTGTGCATTCATGTACATTTTATCTCCTCTACATGACTTTTTTTTTATCCTTTACCATATCATCACATATGACAGTCAAAAAATGTTTGTAGGGGCACTTGGGTGGTTCAGTCGGTTAAGTATCAGACTTCAGTTCAGGTCATGATCCCACAGTTCATGGGTTCAAGCTCCACATCGGGCTTATTGCTGTCAGTGTGGAGGCTGCTTGGGATCCTCTGTCCTCTTTCTCTGCCCTTCCCCTGCTTGCTCTCTCTTAAAAAGAAATAAACGTTAAAAAAATTTTTTTAAAAAAAAAAAGTTTGTAAAATGAATGTCCTGGAAACTCAGACGACAATCCCAGTCCAAGCTCAACCAACAAGTAGGGTAATTAAACTCTAGGCCAAGTAGACTTTTTACAACTCTACCACCCTTCCATCAATTTTCCTTATCTATAAAATAATGCATTTGTGATTAGATTGTCCTCAAGATCCTCTTCAATTCTAACATTTTTTACAGGTCATCACTGGGGACTTATGAGCACTTCTAGTGTGGCCTTAAAATAACCTCCAATGAACTGGCTCAACCAATCTTTCAGATTCACTTAAATACTTCCGGTTGTATATAAGAGATGTTCATACAAACTCAAAGGCATCCGTCCTTGGTATTCCAAAGATGCAATTTAAATGTTATTATCCTCATTATATAACTTCAGTCCAACATTGCCCCTTGATATGAAAAAAAGCCTTGGTTGGGTCATTCCTGGAAGCTAAGTTTCTTTTCACAGCAGTAAAGCTTCTCACGATGCTTTTTCATGACCTTCAGAAAGTACTATGATTTTCTTTAGTATTCAATTCAAAGATAATCTTGGTTACTACCTCAGTAACAAGCAACTACTCTCCTGAACTGTGTGAGTTTTACAAGTACTTTTAATTAACCACCTCTACCTGCAGTCAATGGATCTTCACATATTATAATGTGTATCATTTATCATTTTTTAAGGCTTCTTGAAACTTTAGCATCAAAAGTATTCCAAGCATTGACATATGGCAATATGGAAATCTCTTTGGTAAGTCCTTCATAGTAGACCCAGCCTATGCTCCACATTAGCAGTGAGTATTCTCCCCACTCAAGTGAGGAGCACACACCCAGGTGTACTCACTGAAGGAATATCATATAAATTCCATATATCCTCTCAAATATTTATTTTTTTATTTATTATTTTTGAGACAGAGAGAAACAGAGTATGAGTTGGGGAGGGGCAGAGAGAGAGGGAGACAGAATTTGAAGCAGGCTCCAGGCTCTGAACTGTCAGCACAGAGCCTGATGCAGGGCTTGAACTCCGGAATGAATGGTGAGATCATGACCTGAGCCGAAGTTGGAAGCTTAACCGACTGAACCACCTAGGCACTGCATCTTCTCAAATACTTAGACAAGTCCCTCAAGATGGTGAACACCTCACCTATCAAAGCAGAAACTCAAATATTCTTTTTTTTAAAAATGTTTATCTGTATTTGAGAGACACAGCACAAATAGGGGAGGAGCAGAGAGAAACAGAGACAGAATTCAAAGCAGGCTTCAGGCTCTGAGCTGTCAGCACAGAGCCTGACATAGGGCACGAACCCATGAGCCATGAGCTGAACGGAAGTTGGATGCTCACTGACTGAGCCTCCAAGGTACCCCAAAGCTTGACTATTCTCACTAAATCATTAGCCAATCTGGTAAAACAGAATACTTATAAAAAGATTCCTAATTTAAAAAGTCTCCCCCACCTCAAGAAATGTGACTGTAAAATTGAAAGAAAAAACTGAATTGTACCGTCCTCTTAAAATAATTACCCAATTGACATAAGTGAACGTTGAAGAAATTTAAGAAATAAATGTATTTTCTGAAGTCCCGATTTGAGAATTCATAGAATTTTCAACAATAAAAAATGCAATTTGAACACTGTTATAACAAAGCAATATAATTCAGTATCTCACTCCTGTTGACTTTTTTGGAAGTTCTATTCTGATATAACAGGCTTATTTACATTACAATACTTAAAATGCTTTCCAAATCATTTATAGTCATAGCAAGGCTTTAAAAAGAAAGCATATAACATTTATAACAGATACAGATGATCTGGGAGGTAGGTACAGTGAGAAGAAGACATCCTAAAAACTAGAGTTCTAAGCAAGATGCATTCTTAGCCTGAGAGTTTGAAGTTAAAGATGCAAAGGTTAATGGGGCAACTGGCTGGCTCAATAGGTGTAGCATGTGACTCGTGATCTCGGGGTTGTGAGTCCAAGCCCCACGTTGGGTGTGGAGACTACTTAAAAATAAAATCTTAAAAAAAAAAAAGGCAAAGGGTTTAGGAACCAATCACAGCAAAATAATGAATATCTGGAAACTTCTGAAACTAACTTGAATGCCTTCGATGTACCAGATTTACCCAATAATGACAACAGGCAGGAACTGCACAAAATAGAGGCTCAAAGAGAGTAAGTAGCTTGCTGGAGATCAGAAACCTAGTGAAAAATGGCTATTTAGCACGTGTAACTCCCAAACCCATGCTCTTCCCTTAGCTCTCTGCATTTGGATGCCTGGAAGACATGCATACAATGTACAGAAATAGCAAAAAGCTAAATTATGCTTCACAAATAACAAGGATTATAGAATACAGTAGCTATGTACATGTGAATTTTATGACAAAACTACTCCAAACTCACAATTCAAGTCAGATTTGTGATGTTACTTGTTTATTTTGTACGTAGGAAGTAAACAGAAGAAATCAGCATGGGATAAAATGTAATAAAGAAAAAAAGCCAAATACATTACAATCAAAAGATGCTGTTTGTTTTTCTGTAATTCTCTTTTAGTTATAAGTTACCTGAATACAATAAAATAAAATCTGACAATAAGGAAGAGTATTTTATGAGCCATCTTTTTAACACTGCCTATTTGTATTATGCATACGAAGGGAGAAAAATTTCCCTCAACGTATCACAGACTCTATGTGGAATACTTGACAGAAATATTTGTGAGACTACTTTCCTAGCCATAGAATTCATGTTACATCTGATTCAAGTTTCCATTCAAAATAAGCAAGGAATTCAAATATAAAGGTGGCAACTGAAAAATGATACAGAAATATGAGTAAAATGAAGCATCAAATCAATACTGAGTAGCTAAAGGCTTAACTCATACCAAATATAAAAAATTTCATGACATTAATCTGAAATAAATAAAAAGCTTTGAAAGGCAGAGAATTGCCCACATTAGCCCCTAAAAGTAAATTAAAATGTACTTACCCCAAATGCCCAGGTTATAATAATCCAGATTCTTAAGATACCAAATTTATTCAAAATAAATATAAAAAAGCTCTTTTCCTCCTCCTAATCTTCAAAGCCCAATCTGAGACCAGCCTTCCTCCTTCTTTCATTAGCTGGACATGTGTCAGCTCTCTCACATCTGCGATTTCTCACTGACTAGAGCTGCCTGTCCCATTCCAGGGAAACACAGATGGATCCCAGATGGGAAGGTCCTGCCAAACAGACCAGCTCTTCACCTTGCCAGAATCCCCAGATACAGTCTCTCTGTCTCTCTCTTTTTCTCCCTCCCTCCCGCTCCCTCTCCCTCCACTATCCTTCCAACCCTCCCTGTTACTAGGGCTCTTTGCCAGCTGATGTCACTAAGTACACACCTCCCAGTGGCTCCTGGCCAATCTGACATTAACTTGTTAAATACGTGTAATTTGTTTATGGCTGACAATAACAGCAAGGATATTGTGCAAAACCTATCTGTGCAAGTCCCTCGTGGAATAACATGTAGACACACACATACATACACAGACTCATATTTTTGGGAACATTCAAATGCTTAACAATTACTATTTAAAGTCCTACATATTGTCTGGTTTCTGCTATTGTTTAATAGCTTCTGCTCTTTGAGCCAGTTTTAAAATCCTACTTATGACACATTCCTTCTTAAAATGAATGATTAAAACTCTGCTTTGAACATGCAATTGGATAACAAAATGTAAGGTTGCAAATTAATCTGGGGAATATAAACAGCAATGTATGTAAATGATTCACACAAGCTGCCTCTCAGATCCAGACTTGGTAGCACTGCAAAACTGGCACGTGATTAAAATAAGACAATGCAGGCAACATGGTTCTGATGCTGTAAAGATTATAAATGAAAGATGGGGACACAATGCAAAAATGCTTTTAAAACAAGGCAAATATGAATGTGAAAAATAACAATGTTTGGCATTAAAGAAACTGCTAATGCAAGTTTCAACAATGAAAAGCCAAACTAAATAACATTTTTAGAAATAAAACAATGAGAACCCAGAGAGAAGGACTGAACTGCTCAAGGTCAGTTTAATCACTTAATATCTTCAAATACCTAGTATATAATAGCTGCTCAATTTCTAGGAAATGAAAATTGATACTGTACTATAGTTCAACTATAGTTACCACTAGGGTATAAACTGGGTGAAGGGTCCACTGGACCTCCCTGTACATTTTTTTTTTTTTTTGCAACTTCCTACAAATCCATACTTAAAAATAAAAAGTTTTAAGGGGTAGAGGGGTGGAGGTAACTCGGCTGCTTCCTGGGTCACTTTACGTGGACACATATCCTGTACTAAAAATCTCCATGAACACAGATTAGGAATGAAAGATCCTCCACACACATAATCAAACAGGTGTGGCTATAATTCTCTAACTCTTAATCTTCAAACATACTTCAGATAGCTGGAATCTGTAAACAATTTTTCTGTCATGGCAATTGTTGGCAAACAGGAAGAAAGACTATTTCTGTCAAGAGTAATTTACTGACTAGGTTTTGGGTCTTTAGTTCATCCCAGTGGTGATAGTAATAATAGCAACAGCAGTGGGCTAAGTGCTTACCAATAATGCTAAATATCAGAAACTGTTCTAATTGTCAGAATCTTTACAAGAGCCCTAGATTACTGGGCCTCAATGGTAGGTATTATCATTATCTCAATGCTATAGCTAAGGAAAGTATGGCACAAAAAGAGTTAAATAACTTAGTTATTTAACCCCCACCAGGTGGTCTGGATCCAAACCCAGAGCACTACAATCTACTTTTTAGTAGGATAATGAATCAAAGGATGCTACTGGCTATCCTGGATCACTGGTTCTGGGAGAAACCAGCCACCGTATCCTGAAGACACTCATGCAGCCCTAAGTTAAAGAGGTCCATATGGTAAGGAACTGAAATTTCTTGCCAATGCCAGCATCAACTTGCTCACACACCTAGCCACTACCACCCAGCTAAATTGTCTAGGAATTCTGGCCCATAGGAACTACAGGAGTGTAAATATTTACTGTTGTTTAAAAAGAAAAGAAAAGAGGGGCGCCTGGGTGGCTTAGTCGGTTAAGCTTCCGACTTTCGCTTAGGCCATGNATGGCCTTTAAATACCATTTGCCACTACAAGGAAGCCAGGCTCTTTAGAAAAATAGTTGACTCCAGGTATGGGGCAGAAAACGTATAAAACTCATCATATCAGAAAGCAATTAAGCTACCAAAGACTTCTGGAATTGTGTCCATGGGACTCAGGAGCCAACTTGAAAAGGCTCCCACTAGGGTGCCTGGGTGGCTCAGTCAGTTAAGCATCTGACTTCGGCTCAGGTCATGATCACATGGTTCGTGCATTCGAGCCCCATGTTGGGCTCTGTGCTGACAGCTAGCTCAGAGCCTGGAGCCTGCTTCAGATTCTGTATCTCCCTCTCTGTCTGACCCTTCCCTGCTCACACTGTCTCTCTTTCTCTCTCAGAAATAAAACATTAAAAAGAAAAGGCTCCCACTAAGATGGGATAATTTGAGGATCAATAAAAAATAATAATTGCAATGGATCAAAATACAGCAAAATGTCTGATTTCATGAGTTTATAATGGTGCTTATAAAAAAACTAACTGATCACTTTTTGGAGGATACTAGAGAACCAATTCATTATTCTGAAACTTGTGAATTGAGCATTTTACCTAACTTTCTAATATGAACTGTACCTCTAGGTAAATACATAGTTGGTGAAAACTAAACCCTATTGAAATAATCCAAGTAAAAGGAAAAATTCTATATTTGCAAAATCATTTTGCTAATCTCTAAAGAAAAACATTAATCTAGGTCATAATCAATTCCCACAAATACGAGAGGAGAAATATATGGACATTGATGTGCCTAGTGGAAGTATACCACTTATGAAGCATTTTTTATAAAAAAGGTAAATCTGAGTCTGATTGAGCCTCTACATCTAATACCCATTTACAGAACACTGAGGGGACATAGGAACGTGTTAATGACAGCATGGGAATGCAATTAGGAAAATCCAAAATGTGAGAAAATCTACAGTGCAAACCCAGATTTGTAAGGGAAAAAAAGCGAAGTGGGGGAAGGAAGCTGGAGTAGAAGCTATACATTAGAAAAGACTTAAAATGCAATGTGTGAACATCATTTGGATTCCGATTTGAACAAACCAACTGTAAAAAAATAACCTGAGATAACTGGGAAAAATTTTAAGCTCATTAGATATTTAATTATATTAAGGAATTATTTAAAACTTCTTTTAGCTATAATAGTAGATTTGCTACATTTTAAAGAAAAGTCTTTATCTTTTAAGAGATACATACAGAAATGTTTACTGATAGGTTTATACGTGGTCTAGGATTTCAAGAGGAGCCAAAAGCACATGAGGGTCCATTTTAAGAGCAGTTTGATATTTCCACAATGCAAAGTTAAAAAAAAAAAAAGCAGTATGCCAAATTATGGGTGAGGTTGGCAGATGGATGGGACAATTTTTTTAAAGTAACTCAGACAAAAGGAATTAAAGTCTGACATGAGGTTTAATGTGGTACCAAAATATTCATTTACCTCACGGACCACATCATGAGTTGATACACCATCAATTTTTTCTAATGTTTATTTTTGAGAGAGAGAATGAGCGAGCAGGGGAGGGGCGGGGGCGGGGGGGGGACAGAGGATCTAAATCTAGCTCTGTGCTGACAGCCCCAAGCCTGATGCAAGACTCAAACTCACAAATTGTGAAATCATGATCTGAGCTGAAGTCAGATCTATAGGCTCTACAAACTGAGCCACCCAGGTGCACTGATACACCATCAACTTTTAAAAATAAAAGATGAGGGGCACCTGGCTGGCTCAGCTTGTAGAGCCTCCATCTCTTGATCTCAGGGTTGTGAGTTCAAGCCCCACACTGGTATGGAGTCTATTAGAAAAAATAAAACAAACAAATAAAAATAAAAGATGAAAAGCCAATGGTGCAATGTATCCAGAATAATAAATGCAACTGCTATGTTGATTGCTTTACAACAGAATTTGTAAAGGGGTTAATTTTTTTTTAAAAATGTTTAACGTCCTCCTATAATAAAACTGGGATATACCTAGGGTATTGACTTTTTAAATATTTATTTATATTTCTACATTAAAAGTATACATAGAGGGGCGCCTGGATGGCTCAGTCAGTTGAGCGTCTGCCTCTTGATTTCAGCTCACATCACGATACGCACAGTTCATGGGATCGAGCCATGTGTCAGATTCTGCGCTGAGAACCTAGAGCCTGCTTGGGATTCTCTCTTTCCCTCTCTCTCTGCACCTCCCTCACCTTTCAAAATAAATAAACACTTTAAAAAAAAAATACACAGAACCACAAACACATTCCTACACTTCCTAGCTGTGTGCTGAGTCTGTCTGAAAGCAATGACACTTTGTTGCAATGAAAACATATTATATCCAGATTTTGATTTCTAAGTTCCATTTTCTAGTAAACACCAGCAGCTCCCTGGAGAAATGGTTGATACTCAATGAGGCAGAGAAAGTACAAGATAAGCACGCAACAGCTTGTCTAAGAAAGTAAAGGACAACTCAGAAATGATGGAGATATGTGAAAAAGACACTGAAGCCAGTTAGAAGGAGCTACTATGGTCAACTGTGGGACAGTTTGAGCATCACAAGAAATAACAGTAATGGAATGAAGCATAACATGTAAACTAAAAACTGAATTTTTAAAAATAAATCAAGGGGTGCTTAGGTGGCTCAGTTGGTTGGGTTTCCAACTCTTGATTTTGGCTCAGGTCATGATCTCAAGATTGGGAAGTTCAAACCCTGCATCAGAGCTCCCTGCTGAGCTTGGAGCATGCTTTGGATTCTCTCTCTCTCTTTCTGCCCCTCCCTTGCTCATGCTCTCTTTCAAATTAAATAAATATTTTAAAAATAACCCTTAGGGAGAGTTTATAAAAATACATAATGAGTTTTCAGGTCCAACAAAAAGAGTATTTACAGCATTGAGATGATTATTTACAGGGCACCTGGGTGGCTCATTTGGTTAGGTGCCCAACTCTTGATTCAAGCTTAAGCCATGATCTCATGCTTCAGTTTAAGCCCCACATAGAGCTCCATGCTGTGAGTGTGGAGCCTGCTTAGAATTCTCTCTCTCTCTCTCTCTCTCTCTCTCTCTCTCTCCCCCCCATCTCTCTGCCCCTCTCCCACTTTCTTTCTCTCTCAAAATAAATAAACTTTTTAAAAGTTTAAAAAATAATAACAATAATAAAGAGATGATTATTTATAGCAGAGATCAGCAACCTATAGCCTACTTACTGTTTTGGTAAATAAAGTTTTACTGGAATAAGACTGTGCCCATTGCTTTACATACTGTCTTTCTGTAACTGCTTTCCCATGACAAGAGCAGTTGGGATTGAATCATGCAGCCCACAAAACCAAAAATGTTTACTATCTGGCCCTATGTTGAACTCTAATTTACACCAACAGGGTAGCTTTAGAAAGACTCAAACACCTATTGTGGGCCAGGCATTATTCTAAGCATTGGATATATAACTGAATAAAAATATTGTCACTGCCCACAGGTAGCCCTCAAGTCTGTTGGAGAGAAAAAAACTAATTATCATACAAATAAATCTGTAATAAGCAACAAATACTGGAAAAGAAAAAACACAAGGAAATGAAACTATGGGCCTCACATCAAGGAGTACAAGAAAGGTTATGGAAGGGTATGTTATATAGGAGTACATTTGGATGAAGTGAAATTTAAAAGAAAACTGAACTAGGGTTTATTTGTTTGTTTGTTTTTTAAGGAGATGAACAGTATTTCTGGCCAAGGTAACAGAATGTTTGGGAAGTGGCATGGCTAGAGTAAGGAACTAGAAGGAGTATATGCCTAAACAGCATTAAACCTGTAGAAGGAAGATGAAGGAGAGTGACAAGCAAAAGGACAGACCACACAGAACACTGTCGAGGGGGAGCAGGCAGACAACATACACCAATTTGTCTCAGTTTCTACATGTCAGATAATCTTGCAAACTCCTCCAGGGTCAAAGATTGTCTCACTCACCTTTCAGTTCCAAAGGGCCTGATAACAAATGTTTAAAATGTCAAATATACAGCTTATCAGAAAATGAAGTGTCTTCCTTTTTAGGTCATTTACAGCAACCATTTTAAGAGACACTGATTTTCTCTCATCATCTAACAGAAAGAGCACGTGTTCAGATTCAGCTATAAATGAATTATCTAAATCATTAACCCGTTCACATCTATCAAATCAGAGGTTAGGACAAGGTGTTATAACAGGTCCCCTACAGCTCTGTTTCTTTCTTGCTTAAACTTGTTTCTTTGTCTTATTTAAACTGATTGACCATGTGCTGTAGTAATATCATTAAGTTAAATAATCTGAAAATAAAAGAGGTCTGAGGCTCTCCAGAAATAAGGTATGCTAACTTTCCAATTTATGTGACAACATATAGATTTCTATTTTATTATTAAGAACTTCATAATTCGCTGATTATTGCTTTACACACTTCACATTACAAAGCTTGGAAGAATTCTGCATCAACTTAAAAAAATTGAAAAGCAATCAAATTCACAAGTGATCTTGAAAACAAAACTGAAAAACAATTCTCTTGATGTCTGAGTCATCAGAGGTTATGGGACACAAGTCAGAATGCAGCAGCTGTGGGTCATCACTTAAAATCAAGAATTCAATTTAATTGTGATAGCAGATTTTTAAAAGCTGATGAATCAGAAACACAACAAATCAATGAAGACGAAATTTTAATTTGCTGGAATAAATCAACACATAACCCTATATTCTAAGGTATAAGGGATCACTTCCAGTTACTCTACCCAAACCAGACTACTAACCAATTTCCTTCACTATGTACTCTTCTGTTAAATAAGCTCTTCTCTATACGTTTGGAAAACTATTAATCTTTAAAGACTTATCTCAAGGGTTTTCTTTTCAGGGGAGATGATTTCCAAAGCAACAAGCGGAGCTGATAGTCACCCCACCTAGTGCTATCCGAGAAGCTGAACATTACATAACACCACATTGGTACTTAGGATTTTCAGTTATTGGTTGACCTGAGTCTCCATTACTATTCTTGATCGAAATATTCAGTGCTTATCTGTTAGATAAAGTAAAAGATCCCATTTGTTTAAAACACAAATTCAACAGGATCAAATCACAGAATATTAGCTTTAGAAAGAACTGAATCTAGCTTTTTTT
The DNA here is from genome assembly GCF_008692635.1 of Crocuta crocuta. Taxonomy (NCBI): domain Eukaryota; kingdom Metazoa; phylum Chordata; class Mammalia; order Carnivora; family Hyaenidae; genus Crocuta; species Crocuta crocuta. The sequence continues at coordinate 2,043,281 of NW_027530847.1, forward strand.
TTAATTAAAATAAGGCAGAGAGAGAATAAGTTCTGAAATAATTTAATTAAGATTCCTATAGTTATGGTGTATTCAAACCAAACTATATTCTCTTTACGAATTTTTATGGGAGAGCTACTGGTTTTTGAAATGGCAAAACATTTTTTAATAATTTTAAGACTGCTTTGCTAACAACTATTAAACATTATTAGCCCTGTACTGGTTTTCCTATACACTGTGACCATTTTTGCTGCCCCAGCTCTGTCTCAAATAAGATATGATTCATCCTAAGGGCATAATCCTATTTGCAAAGAGTATGTAGAGCATTACGCTTGCAAAGGTATTAGGAACTACAGCTCTTACTATGTTTCAGAAAGCTTTATGTGAAGAGCAAAAGCGGATGTCCAAGTTCTTATAAGATTTTAAGTTAGGTATTTCTTGAACTCTATAAACTTAAAAGCAAATAAGGTTGGTATCTTTTTTTTTTAATTTTTTAATGTTTTATTTCTGAGAGAGAGAGAGAGAGAGAGAGAGAGAAGACAGCGTGAGCAGGCGAGTCAGAGAGAGCGGGAGATACAGAATCTGAAGCAGGCTCCAGGCTCTGAGCTGGCTGTCAGCACAGAACCCGACGTGGGGCTCGAACCCATGAACCACGAGATCACGACCTGAGCCAAAGTCGGCTGCTTAACCGACTGAGCCACCCAGGAGACCCAAGGTTGGTATCTTTGATGTGCCTAAGATCACAAGAACCCTAAATAACAAAGCCAGTGTTCTATGTTCTGCTCGCCCCACGCTCTCCAACACCTAAACCAAATAAGCTGAAAGCAGCAGCCATCTAAGTGAATGCCATCTACAGGACCATTCTGGGGTGGGGGAAGAAAAAAAAATTTCTAAGTAAGAGTTTTATTGAGGTATAATATATATGCTATAAAATTCACCGGTTTTGTTTTGTTTTTTAGAGACAGCGAGCACGCAAGCTGGGGAGAGGGGCAGATGGAGAGAAAGAAAAAGAATCTTGAGCAGGCCTCACACGGGGCTTGATCTCACAACTGTGAAATCAAAACCACTCAAGAGCTGGGCTATTTAACCAACTGAGCCACCCAACATGCCTCAAAAATCACTTGTTTTAAATGCCCAATTTAATGGTTTCTAGTAAATTTATATAACGATACAATCATCACCACAATCCCATTTTAGAACATTTCCATCACCCCAGAGATCCCTTATGTCTCTTTATAGGAAATCCTATTTACAGCCCACAATACGAGGTAACAACTAATTTAGCCATTCCTGGACATTTCACATAAGTGGAACCATAAAAGATGTTGTCTTTTGTGTCTGAGTGCTTTAATTTACTGTTTCCCAAGTTCATCCATGTTGTAGCATGCATCAATGTTATAGCATGTATCAATATTCTTTTTATTGCTGGGCAGTATTCTATTGATGGATATTCCACACTCTATCGCAGGGCTGATGGACATTTGGATTGTTTCCATTTTTGGTTATTGAATAACACTGCTGGGAACAATCCAGTACAAGTTTAAAATGGTTGTTTTAAACAATTTTGCCTAATTTTAATCTGTCTTGCGGGGAGAGAATTTGCCAAGCTCCTTATTACCCTACCATTAAGGAAGTCCCACTCTAACCAAACTTATTTAAGTGATCGTTTCTTCTGTTTTGATATTATGCTCTTATCAGTACTTTGTCTGATTTTCATGTCATGTTTAGAAAGATTATAAAACATACACCTACATATGTTCTTCTAGTGTTCTCATGGTTTCATTTTCCTAATTCATTCTTAAGTTGAAATACAATTTGATATATAAAGTTTGTAATTGAAAAACCTAGAATAACTTAGTGAGTATACCTATTGCTGAAACCTATTACCCAGAAGAAACTAAAGTCCAAAGACCATGACAAGTAGGTAAGTGACCCAAATTCCCAGTTTTCAAGATAAAAGCACACCTACAGGTGAGGATTAAAACACACAACAGGTATGTATGTATACAACAGCCAGAATAATCCAGATACACTACTTTACTTATACATTTCCCACTTCATATATTGGGATTTTTTTAAAATATCTTCAGTAAAGTGCTTCTGGTTTTATTAACCAAAGTTAGTAGGAAAATATTCACTTTAGAGGGATTTCTACAACTAGTTTTGTCAGAATTCCTTCATTTCAACAGGAGTGCCTATACAGAGTGTTTTATGCACCTAAATTAACTTTCTGCCAAGTAGACTTTTTATTTCCTCTTCTGATAGAACAGGAAAAATGAGACATATGTAAATTTAAGCCATTCAGTATTTGAAGGACACAGTCAACATCTCTGTTGGAGACACAACATAATAAGGTTAATACTTTTGTAAAATAGCTATCGAACATCCAGATAAATATACAATTCATACATCCTGGTAAAAATCCCTATAAATTTTTCAGATCATTGTAATCATTCTCCTGCATTTAACATTAATATTTCACACTTTTAACAAATTATGGCTCTAAAAGAGAGAGGCAATATCAACTTGTTTTTCTTTGCTATTACAAGTGGTAAAATTTAATTGAAAAGAACATATATCCAAACAAGCCTTGGTGAGCTAAAGTAACTTTTTGGAGTAAACAAATTCAAAATACACATCAAGTGTAGTTCCTGAAAATTTCTTTTCCTAATTTAGTTTTTAGAGTATGGCCACTAAGGCCACATTTCATACCCTGCACTAATTATCCTAATTTTTTAAAAAATAGAAACCATCACAGAACTGCTTGTTCTATTATGATATCATTGCAAATATTCAGGAAAAAGTAAAGTGTCATTCACTAATAGACAAGATGTATTAGCAGTCCTATTAACGTTTTATGTATGAGTAACTATCTCCTCCCTCAGATAAACAATTTAAGAGGCATAAAATTCAGTCTTACTATTTCCCAATTATTATTAAGAGTCTATCACATGGTAGGCATGCACAGAAGGCTTGGCCTTGCAGGACACTTAACAAAACTTCCTCTTACAGTAATGCTTTCATTATTTAAATTGGCACATGGCAGATTATGTTAACAGATTTATTTATTGACTAAGTCTAATCATATTTCCTCAGTTGGCATCAATATATCTACTATTTACGTTTCCTTCAACACTGGATATTTGTTCACAAGTCTTCCATATTTGAGTTCTACCACAGAATTTGGAGTTCAAATGAAATTTAGAATTTTTTTATGGTATATTACAAAGGATAAAGGAATAAAAGAACCCTCAATGAGAACTAAAATCATTTGGTTTGTGAATCCCACTTATAAGCCAAAACATTTTTCTTTATTGCAAGGACATAGAACATTTTTGTAATTAAATGTTCTACAGCACTGAATTAAGATCCAAAGTGATCTAATATTATCTTTCAAAGACTGTTCATGTCATCACCTTTTCTGGCACATGGCTTTTCTATTTTAATGTTTTATAAGTTTTCATTTGATTCAAAGCACAACTCAAGAGACCATTCTTTTTAATAAATAACGTTTCCCAAAATGTAAATGCCTATTATTTCATATAGATTTTTAATTACATTTATTTAAACTGAACAAAAAATATGGAAAATATGGTTAACTTCATTTGTTTGTAGAAGGCAAACCACAAACTGTAAACTTCATGAGAACAGGGACCATGTGTCTCTACCTTACTTCCATTCTATTCATTTATTAGGGCGCCTGGGTGGTTCAGTCGGTTAAGCATCCAACTTCGGCTCAGGTCATGATCTCGCAGTTCGTGGGTTCTAGCCCGTCAGGCTCTGTGCTCACAGCTTGTAGCCTGGGACCTGCTTCAGAATCTGTGTCTCCTCTCTCTGCCTGCCCCTCCCCTGCTCGTGCTCTGTCTCTTTCTCTCTCAAAAAAGAAAATAAACATTTAAAAAAAAACCTCTTTTTTAATCTGAGAAATCATGGGGCTAAGAGATGCAAAGATAATTAAAATAAAGTCCCTGCCATCAATATGATTGTTATGTAGTAGGGGTAAGTGGATATACAGCATTAGAGATAGTAATTTGAGACATAAAGTAACAAGTACCAAAATACAGAGAAAGTCTCTTCCGGCTAAGCAAAGGACAAGAAAGGCTTTGTGGAGAAATGCACCTGTATCCAAGGAAAATGGAAAGAAAACTAAGACAAGGAAAAAAAAATGGTTTCGTGCAGAGAGCATATCAAAGTGGCAGGGCATCAGCCTAGACTAAAATGTTGGGGCCATTTTGTCCACCACAACAATCAAGCCACTACTGAGCAACGGACAGGAGCAGGAACAAACCTTCAGCCCTAGGAAGGCCTACACCTAAGGAACTGAACTATTTCTTTTCTTTCCGTTCTCAGCTATGTGAATCATTAATTCCAAGTGCCTTCCACATATCCACAGTATAACCTAAGAATGATGACCAGTCAACCTCCAGCCAATGGAGATGGGGCAGCTGTGTGGATTTTCATTCATATTCTAAACAAAAATCATGACTCTAACCTTGGCCTAAACTGCTTCTACTCAATCACTTGTCCTCTCAACAACCTCATAACTCTGCCACCTTTAGTATCCTCAGTGCTGGACCACATTCTGGACTTCAACCCATCACCTAAATTAAAAAATATTAACCAATAAAGAGACATCTGATCACAGGGGGAAGGTGAGGTGTCAGTTGGAGACCAGTTCCAGAACCAAGATCTCTATCCACTGTCCCATAGTGCATCTAAAAGTCTAGCTCTCAGCAATCTTCAGGTTGCTTTACTGACATATTAGAGCTAAACGCCAAGAAGTTAGTACCTCCTATTTCCACAACTCTACGGTTACATTTAACATTATATTCTATGTGAATAGCACCCCCTAGAGCACAACTCCAGAATACAATGTGAATGGTGATCAGGACTTACTGGCCAGCCAGCTATATGGCAGTTAGGTGTTTCAACAAGTAATATGGTTGTCAAGATTTTAATAACATACTTTATATTCTAAGCACTAAGGAAAGTTCTAACAGCTTTGAATGACTGCTTTGGATATTTAACACAACAAATAAAAGTAACCTGTATCGTCTTCTGGTTTAAAGCCCATTATTTTAGAAGAGACTGGGTGGTTCAGTTGGTTTGTGAGAATGGGTCCCATAGCCTGGAGCCTGCCTCTCTCCCCCTCTCTCTACCCTTCCCCTGCTAACACAGGGGAACTCTCTCTCTCAAAATAAATGTTGTGTATATATATATATATATACATATATATATATGTATATATATATATATACATATATATATGTATATATATATATGTTAATTCCTATTCTTTTACAGCTATCTGTTTTTAATAAACTTTTTTCTTTCAACTTATTGCTATGGAGTTTAAGTTTTTTATTTATTTATTTTGAGAGACAAAGAGAGCACACAAGCAGTGGAGAGGGAGGGAGAGAGGGAGAATCCCAAGCAGGCTCCATGTGGTCAGTGCACAGAGTCCCATGTGGGGCTCAAACTCACGAAATTACAAGATTATGACCTAAGCCACTGATGCTCAACTGATTGAATCACCCAGGCACCCCGAATTTTTATTTTAGATATGCTCTAGGCTCAATGTGGAGCTTATGATCCTTGGGCCCTGAGATTAAGAGTCGTCACATGCTGTAACAACTGAGCCAACCAAGTGCTCCTAAAGCTACCTTTAATCAGATAAAAATATTTCTACCATTTCCATTATATCATATAAAATTCTATTTATTTCTCCCTAAAATTTTAATCTCATCCAAAAGACCAACAAACTTTACAAAGTATTTTGTTGCACTGCTTCTAAATTAGGTGTGAAATCAATTAATTATTCTTGCATCTATGACAGATCTGTGCTAGGTTCTTTGAAGAATACAAAGATGTTCAAAAAAATTTTTTTTAAAAGAGGGGGACACCTGGGTGGCTCAATTGGTTGGGCATCTGACTTCAGCTCAGGTCATGGTCTCGCGGTTCATGAATTCGTTCGTGAGTTCGAGCCCTGCATCGGGCTCTGTGTGGACAGCGGGCTCAGAGCCTGGAGCCTGTTTCAGATTCTGTGTCTCCCTCTCTCTCTGACCCTGCCTGCTCCCTCTGTCTCTCTCTTTCTCTCAGAAATAAATAAAACATTTAAAAAAAAATTTTTTTAAAGATATTCAAAGAATCCCTATCCTAAGTTTCGTAAGATGTTAATTCAACAGGGATGTAAAGAATGCAGAGAAAGGGGCGCTTGGGTGGCTTAGCTGTTTGAGCGTCTCACTCTTAATGATACCATTTCAGGTCATGATCCCAGGGTCATGGGATCAAACCCTCTATTGGGCTGTGCACTGAGCATGGAGCCTGCTTAAGATATTCTCTCTCTCTCTCTCTGCCTTTCTCCCCTGCTTGTGCACTCTTTGTCTCCAATAAAATAATAAGATTTTTTAAAAGAATGCAGAGAAAGGAAAAAAAAAAGAATGCAGGGTAATAAGTAACTGAACTAGATTTCACTAATCCTGAAATATAAGTTAAGAATTCAGAAAACCTGAAAAGCAAAGAGGGTACACTGAGGTAGGGTAACAGCTTAAATGACAGTATAGAAACAAGATAAGCTAGCAAACATTCATTCTCTTAATCAGTGCTCACATTAGTGGCAGGCTAAATATTTACTGACTACCCACACAGTATGATCCAGGCACACAGCTAGCATTAGTATGTTCTTTCTTTTAACCCCACAACATACTGTGAGGAACTTCTCATGTTATTCTATTCCTACAGATTCCTTGGGTGAAAGGCCTAAGATTTTAAGAATATTAAGTGGCAAACAGGAATTCAAACCAAATCTCAACTCGCATGTTCACGCACCCCTTATATGCTTTTGGGTGGGGACCAGCCTAGAATACATTGGACTGGTGAACAGAGATGTCAATTATTACCAGGAAGGGAAAGAAAAGATCCCAATGTGGAGGGATAAATATATTAGGACTTCATGTCAGTGATACCTGGAAACTATGATGTGGCCTTCAAAAGAATGAAACCAGTGTGTTCCCAAGGCAACTTTTCACAGCCACTAGGAGAGAAGAATGCTTGGTATTAGACTTGCCATTAAGTGATTACAAGCAAAAACAAAAGATATAATATGATAATGCCTAGGACCAAGAAGATAACAAGAGGAGAAGGAAAAGGACAAAATTTCTGAAGCAGTGACAACACAGAAAACATTGGTAAGTGTTCATAGCAGCACTCTCAACAACAGCCAAAGCATGGAAAGAGCCTAAGTATCCATCAACGGACAAATGGATCAAGAAGATGTGGTTTATCTATACGATGGAATACTACGTGGCAATGAGAAAGAATGAAATCTGCCATGTGTAGCAATGTGGATGGAACTTGAGGGTGTTATGCTGAGCGAAATAAGTCAGGCAGAGAAGGACAGATACCATATGTTTGTACGTATAGGAGGATTAGGAGGAACTTAACGGAGGACCATGGGGGAGAAGAAGGGGGAGATAGTGAGGGAGAGGGAGAGAGGCAAACCATGAGAGACTCTTGAATGCTGAGAACAAACTGAGGACTGATGGGAGTGGGAGGGAGAGGGGGTGATGGGCATGGAGGAGGGCATTTGTGGGGATGAGCACTGGGTGTTATATGGAAACTAACTTGACAATAAACTATTTGTAAAAAAAAAATAAAAAAAAGTAAAAATAGATTACCATATTAAAAAAAAAAGAAAACATTGGTAAGAAAAATAAGTGATAACTGGGAAGAAGTAAAACTGTTGGAGCACCTGGCTGGCTCAGTCAATAGAGCATGCAACTCGATCTAGAGGTTGAACCCCAGGTTGGATGTAGAGATATTTTAAAAAAATAAAATAAAACCTGTCTTTACTTATAGACAGTGTAGGTAATTCAATGGAATCCTCAAAAAAGCTATTTAAGTGAACTTAGCAAAGGTGCAGGATGTAAGATCAATATACAAAAAACAAGTGTATTCCTGGGGCGCCTGGGTGGCTTAGTCGGTTAAGCGTCCGACTTTCGCTTAGGTCATGATCTCGCAGTTCGTGGGTTCGAGCCCCGCGTCGGGCTCTGTGCTGACTGCCAGCTCAGAGCCTGGAGCCTGTTTCAGTCTGTGACTCCCTCTCTCTCTGACCCTCCCCTGCTCACGCTGTCTCTCTCTCTCTCTCCTAGAAATAAAACATTAAAAAAAAAAAAAAAACAAGTGTATTCCTGCATAGTAGCAACGAACAAACAAAAGTTGAAATTAAAAACAAAAACAATTACAGTGGTATCAAAAATTATATGATAATTAAAGAGATAAATTTGACAAAGATGTATAAGACCTGTACTTCAAAACATTCCTACAAAAAGGGCACATGGTTGCTCAGTTAAATGTCTGACTCTTGATTTCAGCTTAGGTCTTGATCTCAGGATTGTGAGTTCAAGCCCCATTATGGGTTCTGTGCTCGGCATAAAGCCTACTTAAACACACACACACACACGACGCACACATACACACACTGCTAGGGAAAATTAGTGAAGACCCACATAAATGGAGAGATCTATGAAGTTCATAGATGGGAAGACTGAGTATTGTTCAGATGTCAACTCAACCCCCCACCCAAGATTCAGTGCTTTTGAAAGTCATAATCAAAATCCCAGCATGCTTTTTCTGTAGAGATCAGTAAGTTGGTCCTAAACTTTATCTGGAAATACAAAGAGTCTAGAATAGGCAAAACAACTTTGAAAAAGGAGAATACAGTTGGAGGGCTAACACTACCCAATTTTAAGTTATAGTAAATCAAGCTGTGGTACAGGCATACAAATAAGACAAACATATCAATGGGATAGTCTAGAAATAGACCCACACATATGGACAACTGATTTTTGACAAAAGTATAAAGGCAATCCAATGGAGAAAGGATAGTTTTTTCAAAAACTGCTGCTAGAACAACTATATATTCATTGCAAAAAATAATAATAATAAACTTTGATAAATACCTCACAAGCTTAAAATGGTAATAGACCTAAATATAAAACCAAAAACTATACAACTGCTGGAAGAAAGCATCAAAGACAACCTTGGCATCCTTTGGTTAGGCAAGTATTTCTTAAATACAAAAACAAAAGCACAGCCAGCATATAAAAGAAAATAAGTAAATAAATTGTACCTCAAAAAAAATTTTAAAGGTGCTACCTTTCAAAAGCACTAAGAGAGGAACACCTGTGTGGCTCAGTCAGTTGAGCATCTGACTTTGGCTTGATCATGAACTTACAGTTTGTGGGTTTGAGCCCCACATCAGGCCCTGCACTGACGGCTCAGAGCCTGCTTAGGATTCTCTGTGTCTCTTCTCTGTCCCCCAACCCCCGCCTCTCATGCTCACTCTCTCTCTCAAAAATAAGCAAACAGGGGCGCCTGGGTGGCTCAGTCGGTTCAGCGTCCGACTTTGGCTCAGGTCATGATCTCACGGTTCGTGGGTTTGAGCCCCGCGTCGGGCTCTGTGCTGACAGCCGGCTCAGAGCCTGGAGCCTGTTTCAGATTCTGTGTCTCCCTCTCTCTGACCCTCCCCTACCCACACTGTCTCTCTCTCTCTCTCAGAAATTAAAAAAAAAAAAATTAAAAAAATAAGCAAACAAACACTAAAATAAAAACACAAGCCACAGACTGGGAGAAAATATCTGCAAAACATGTACCCAATAAAGGATTTACACCCAAAATACACAAAGAACTCTCAAAACTCAATAGCAAGAAAATAAAGAACTCAACTTCTTTTATTTATTTAAAATTTTTTTTCAATGCTTATTTTTGAGACAGAGAAACAGAGTGCAAGCAGGGAGGAGCACAGAGAGAAGGAGACACAGAATCTAAGCTATTAGCACAGAGCCCGACACAGGGCCTGAACTCATGAGCCATGAGATCATGACCTGAGCTGAAGTTGGACACTCAACCTACTGAGCCACCCAAGCACCCCAGAACTCAATTTCTTTTAATGGGTAAATGGTTTTAAAGACATTTCACTCACCACAGAAAATATGTGGAAAAGAAAATATTTGGGGGGGGGGTTGTGCCTCTATGGTGCAACTGATTAAGCATCCAACTTTGGCTCGGGCCATGATCTCATGGTTTCTGAGTTCAAGCCCCACCATGGGGCTCTCTACTGTCAGCAGAGAGTCTGCTTCAGATCCTCTGTCTCCCTGTCTCTCTGTCCCTTCTCAGTTCATGGGCATTCTCTCTCTCAAAAAAAAAAAAAAAAAATTCTTTGAGAATTAAATAGTTCTAAATCTACCAAATGGTCCAGCCATGCTACTCCTATGTATTTAAAAGGTATCTTCATTTGTAAAAGTCAAAAACTGGAAACAATTGAAGCATCTATCAAGAGGTGAATAAAATGGAATACCACAACAATAAAAAGGAATGAACAACTGATACATCTAGCATCTGAAAATGTTATGTTGAAAGAAGCCAGAAGGAAAAAGGAAGGGAAGGAGAGAATACAGTCAGTACTTCATTTATTAAAAAAATATGTATATACACATATAAAATTCTAGAAAATGCAAACTGATCTATAATAACTGAAAGCAGACCAGTGTTTAGAGATGGTGCACAGGAGCATGATGAAAGGGGATTACTAAGGGGCACGAGGAAACTGGGAGTGATTGACACGTTCACCATCTTGACCGTGTATACATATTAAACTACATTTTATAAGGTTTAGTACAGTTTATTGTGTGTTCATTATACTCAACTCCTCAAAAACTCAAAGAACAAAGAAGTTTGTGTAAGGGGAAAAAAGTGATAAAGGGTTAAGAACAAAGAGGAAGAAGCACTGTGTGTTCAGAGGCAAGGGGCTAGATCCCCGAGGATCCTGTGCAGTCTCAAACAGCTGGATATGAGAAGACAGTGAAACGAGCCAAACATCATCTGTCAGAAACATGGGTCTGAAACACAAAGAGGAATGCTTCCTTGAGAAAGAGCAGAGGACAGAGCATAACGCAGAGAAAGGTGCCAGGTTGGCTCAATACCTCATTAATCTATAACACACTATTTATGACATGTACATTCCCCTTGACCAGTTTTTGAAATGCAAAAGTCAGACTGCTCTCCTGCCTTATTTCACTGATAAATACAACTGAAACAAGAGATCCAGACAAAGCCCATATTCTCACATGGGTCCTATCCAGACGATCAAACTTGGCTCAGCTTGCTCTGCAATGGTATTTCTCAAAGAATCTAACGCACCTTGTATAATTCATCTTGATGGTAAGCATTCAAGGCGACACTCAGTTTAGGAGAAAATACCTGAAACTAACTTCTATTTCTAAATTGCTTAAAACAAGGAGGATAAGCTTATCCCAAGTTTTCTTGTCATAAATGTAACACAAATGTCATGTTCTAAATAGGCAAGTGCTAATAGACTGCTTACACTGCTGTCTGGATCAGTGATCCAGTCCCTACCCCCTTGCCCCACCCTTCTACAATAAACCCAAATGCCACCTTCTCAATAAAGGCTTCCTAAGTTCCCTCCTCCCTGTGCTCCCTTGATAGAATTACACTTTTCTGCCCTATACTAGAGCAACAGCACTTAGTTCCTTAAGCTATTAGAGGTTAATGGATGTCATACTCATCACAAAGCCTAAACATAGCATTTTGTATATAACAGCTGCTAAAACCAGGATGTTGATGATATAAAGCCAAAGGTGACAAAACCTAAAGAGGCCTAGAGCCAACCCAAGGCTCATCAGAGGTCTGGTTTCCCTTGATTAAGTGTAGAAACTGCAAGCTTACCGGTCTAAGAGGATGGGTACATGGGGGTTCACTGCAGTATTCTACTTTGTGTATATTCAAAATTCTCCACAGTAAATTGTTAAAAAATAAAAGGTAGGTGAAGATACGATCAAACTCCTTCTGTTCTTACTTTCCTACCTTTGAACTTTTCTTTCCTTTTTAAATTTGATCTTTGCCAGCCTCCCTCCTCTGTTGTCAACAGGTCCACTGGGTCATTAGCCATTTAACAAATGGTGGTTTGGAGGATAAAAGACAGACCCTTTGCATGGGGAATGGAATTCCAAATGCTAGCCTTTTGGCTCCACAATGTCTGATTCAGAAGAACTGCTGGGAGCTATTAGTTCAGCTCGCCCACCCAGGCATATGAAGACTCCTAGAGTTCCTTTTACACCACTCCCATATGCCTCCCATTTATGCCTGCACAGTTTTGTGATTGTGAGCTTTCGTTCAGCACAGGAATGGATCAGACCCAGTGTAACCACAGAAATTATTAGGAAGATCTAAGGATAAGGAATCCAAAAGGAAGCAATTTCAAATGTGAAATTGCAACAGATCAGAATTTTTTCTAGGGCAATAATCCAACAAAAATGCATTTTCAAAATCCCCAGACACAAGATAAGGAGGATATATAGTAACAGTATGTTAGGTGCATTCTGGCCTAAATGGGAGTATTTGCCATTTTGTAAGCATATCTTGTGCTTTCCCACCTCCAAGTCTTTGCTCAACATTCTCCTCTACCCCTGCAACAGTGAACTAAGCGAAATCTGAATCTCTATTTTCATTAAAAAAAAAAAACCAACCTTTTTTTTTTAAGGTATTACCTCTTTCTTGATACAAAGATACTGGGAGTGATATGCCTGCTTTTATTTTCGTCACTCACAAAGAGAACAAAGTAAAAGGGAAAGAGATGGGAAGATCTTCTACAGTAATTAAACTAGAGTTGAAAGAGGAATGGAAGGAAATTAAAAAGAATAAGAAATGTCACGTGAAAATAATAGAGCTACTGGCACAGTGTAAACTTCTAGTGGAGAAAAGAAAAAGCCAAAAGGGGCTCCTGGCCGGCTCAGTCGTTTGAGTGTCTGACTCACAGTTCGTGGGTTCGTGCCCCACACTGGGCTCTGTGCTGACAGCTTAGAGCCCGGAGTCTGCTTCAGATTCTGTATGTGTTTCTCTCTCTGCCCCTCCCCTGGTCTCGCGCGCTCTCTCTCTCTCAAAAACAAAGAAACATTAAAAAATAATTTAAAAAAAAAAGAAAAAGTTAAAACACTGCCTCATAGCAGCCAACTGGTGGCACCATGAGCCCAGGACTTGTATTGGATGAACAGATTAAGTTGGATCTTGGGTAGATAGGCTTGATTCCTGCCCCCCAAAATGGACATATAAAGGAAGGTCAAACATAATCCTATAAACACTGGCAAAATGGTGTAAAGTAGCTTAAGAGGCTACTTATAACTCATATCCTTGATTCCACATCCAGGAATTGGGGCAGAAATATAACTTCCCCTTGAGTCGAAGGTTGATAAAGTCCTCATCCTCTGATTCAAAGGAGAGAAAGGTAGCCAGCCAAACAAATCAGCCAAATGAAAAAGTCAGGATTCCAGTCACAATGTGCTCTTCTTTAAATCACTTCTAAAGTTACCCTTCAAGGTCTGGTCCACACGACATTTTCCACATACAACCTTTACTGAGCATCTCCTCTATTCTATTCATATGTCCTCACCTTAACTTGTCTCAACTTACGTACATGAGTGCACAGGCCATACACCTCCCACGAGGTATCAAGTTTCTTAAGATCTGGAAAACTTGTCTTATGAAGAATTCCTAGCTCTCTTCGTTTCATGAAAAATAAATATATCTGGGGGCATCTCGCTGGCCCAGTCAGTAGAGCACATGACTCCTGATCTTGGGGCTGTAAGTTTGAGCCCTACATGGAGTGTAGAGATTACTTAAATAAAACCTCTAAAGCAGAGGGGAGGGAGAAAAAATTTATAAAGATAAATAAATAAATACATACATACATTTTGTCCGTTTGGTTTTGAAATTTGGACAAATCACAACATCCAGAACTCAGAGGAATAAAATTTAAATAACCAGAAAACGGGTGCCTGGGCTGGCCCAGTCAGAACATGCAACTCTTGATCTTGGGGTCATGAGTTTGAGCCCCACATTGGGCATAGAAATTGCTTAAATAAATAAAAAACTTAAATAATCAGAAAACAAACACACTATAAGACATATACAAACTAAATGGTGTATAATAACTATATCTAGCAGACGGAGAAGAATAACAATTTTTAGTAAGGCTCCTAGACTTAGCAAACTTTACCAAATATATATACAGACAGCTAACACTAAACAGTCTCCCCCCCCCAAAAAAAAATAAATAAACAGTCTCCCAAGAGTTGTAATGTAGCTGAGGAGTTGAACAAGAGCAATGTACTGCCAACTGATCCTGTAAAATTAAGAAACACTGAAATGATCACACATTCAGATAATGATAGGTGTGGAGCTCTGCTTAGAGCATCATTCAAATGCTGTACTCACCTGAGTATGTGGCTTTGTGGCCCAACTCTTAACCTAACTATTGCCAACGCGAGCCAAATGAGTAAGACGCGGAACTAGGAAAACTTCCTAGGCCTTCTGACCACATGGAAGCAGACTGGGGTAAATTCCTCTCAAAGTGGTATTTAGAGAACAGTCCTTCGCACATAGAAATATGGCTTGGACACATACTTCCTTTATTAAAATCAATTTGCTATTTGGTTTTACGGTAAAAGAGGTTAAGATATCCACAATAATATATCAGTTAACATCCTATAAGAAGTTAACTTATGGGGCACCTGGCCAGCTCAGTCAGAGGAGCATGCGACTCTTGATCTCGGGGTCATGAGTTTGGGCCCTACACTGGGTAGAGATTACTTAAATAAATAAAAACTTCTAGGGACGCGTGGGTGGCTCCATCGGTTAAGTGTCTGACTTCGGCTCAAGTGTCTGATTTATGCGGTCACAGGTTCGTGAGTTCGAGCCCCGCGTTGGGCTATGCACTGATGGTGCAGAGCCTGCTTGGGATTCTGTCGCTCCTTCTCTCTGCCCCTCCCCACTTGCACTTGTCTTTGGCTCTCTCTCTCAAAATAAATAAACTTAAGAAAATTTAAAAATAACAATAATAAATAATATAAAAACTGCAAAACGAAACTTTTTTAGCCCCGCCATAAAATAAATTTATTCATTAAACTGATGGTTTGGTTTCATTAAAAAGCTATCTCTGGGCAAAGAATAGAGATTTCTCCTAAGAAGTTATGGAAATGGACAATAAGCACGTGAAAAGATGTTAAATATTATTGGCCATTTGGGAGGGAAATGCAAACCCAAACCACAATGTGATACCACTTCCCTCCCACTAGACGGCTATAATTAAAAAGACAGATAATAACAAGTACTGGGGAGGATGTGGAGTAACTAGAATCCTCCATCCACTGCTGGTGGTAAGCTCAAATGGTCAGCCACTTTCAAAGTGATCCAGCAGCCCCTCAAAAGGTTAAACAGAGTTACCATATAACCTAGCAATTCCACTCCTAGAGAGGACTGAAAAGTTGAAAGTTGAAATCAGCCTAGTATCCATCAACTGATGTTTAAGTGAAATGTGACATAGGAGAGAAAGTCTCCTTATTCACAGTAGCTACATTCCATAAAGTTAATGCAAACATTGAATTAGCAAATAGTGAACCATTCATTGCTCCTAGGGGAAATACAGAGTTGGGTCCTTCAAGCCTCTACTCACATTTCCATCAGTGGATAAATACAGTCTCATTTTATGTGTTTCTGTTTAAAGACACTCTATTTAGAGGCGCCTGGGTGGCTCAGCTGGTTAAAGGTCTGACTCTTGGTTTCGGCTCATGTCATGATCTCACAGTTCCTGAGCTCGAGTGCTGACAGCTCAGAGCCTGGAGTCTGCTTCAGATTCTACGTCCTCCTTGCTCTCTGCCCATCCCCCGCTGGCTCTCAAAAATAAACACTAAAAAATTTATATGTACATATATATATATATACACACATACACATATTTTTAAAACTTTTTTTAATGTTTATTTATTTTTGAGAGAGAGAGAGAGAGGGAGGGAGCAGGGGAGGGAGTGAGGGGGAGACAGTGAGGCAGGCACAGAATCTGAAGCAGGCTGAGGCTCTGAGCTGTCAGCACAGAGCCCAACACGGGGCTCAATCTCACAAACCGTGAGATCATGACCTTAGCCAAAGGCAGACGCTTAAGGGAGTGAGTCAACCAGGTCCTCCTAGATATACATATTTTTAAAGACACCTTATTTGATATATATTGTTGACTTGTTAACATGGAACTCATGGCCAGTAACAATAGAACTCCTGCCTGAATAAAGCTTATTTAACTTATGTTTTTTTCTCCTTAAGGCTTATCACAACTTTCTTCCTCTTAGAACACAATAGCACTTAGCACTACACTTGGGTACCATTTTACACTTGGGTACCATTTTAAAGAGCAAGACCACCAACAAAAAGCACAAAAATGTGTGAAATGAAAAACACAGCAGCAAACAGACCATTAAAAAGACAGGTCTAGAGTAGGAGAGCTGAAACACAGGGCAGAGCGTCACCTTGTTCAGCCTCAGCTGTGAATGAGTATTCATTTGGGGACTCAAACATTTTCACTGCTCTGATTGTGTCCACAAATGACCACTAAATGACAATTAAATATTAGTTTGGGGATTACAAATAAATTTTATCAAGTCGGCATATTTGCAAATACAGAATCTGTAAATTGATTCTGATTATGATAATCGTGTATCATACAATGAATATGGTTTAGCCATAAAAAGGAATGCAGAGTTAAAAAAGGAATTAAGTACTGATTCATGCTACAAGATGGATAAACCTTAAAACATGATGCTAAGTGAAAGAAGTCAGTCACAAAAGGCCACATATTGTATTGTTTCCCCCAATTTTAAACAATGACAATTAACTCAGGAGAGTTTAAATATAATTCAAGTCAAACAAAAAATGTTTCTAATACTTTATATGAAATGTCCATAACAGAAAAATCCAGGGACAGAAGTAGATTAGGGGCTGAGAAAAGCAAAGATGTGGAGTAACTTTATTTTATTTTATTTTTTGATGTGTAGTAATTTTAATGGGTACAGAGTTTTTCAGGGATGATGAAAATATTCTGGTATACAGTGGTGATGGTGGCATAACCTTATATATATATTAAAATCCTTAAACTGCACACTTCATAAGAACATATGTGAATTATATCTCAATAAAGCTGAAAAAAAAAACATCTTCCACATTATTTCTTGACTTATGCACAGCAGTCATACATTTGACTTTTGCAAATGAATACCAAAAAATTATATTGTACCTTATCATACTCTCTTACCTGTGTAACTTAACCAGCTCATTTCTAGCACAGAGAGCATAAAGTTAACCTTCCTCCAAGCTCAGACTGCGCTATTAAAATTGATCCTGGTATTTCTAAGGATGTAAGTGAACATTGGAATAAAATATAAAAATAAAAACTAATTTGCAACAAAATTCTTTTTTTTTTTTTGCAAGTGTGTAGCATGCCCACCTAGGCAAGTTCAGAAGAAAACAACACCGGGAGAGAAATGTTACCAATCACTCAAGAACCCACAGTCTGAAAACCCCTCAGCTCTGCCAGAGCCATACACATCTAGCTGCTGGTCACAGAAGCAGCAGAGGGAGGAAACCACTTCTCTGTTCAAACTCTCACATTCTAGATTCCAGCAACCTTTTCAAAGATTCAAAAGTCACAATAACATGAAAAAGGGAACAGAAGAAAATAAATGTAAAGAGTCATGTAAAGGTCACCTTGTCTACCTAGTTTCCACATCCTTTCCTACCCAACCAAGAATTTAGCCTATGTGACTCAAGCCAGAATAATTTTTGTTTTCTTAATAAAAGATCTTACGTGAGGTTGACTAGGAAACATTCCAATTTTCATTAAATGCCAATCATGTGCCAGGCACTGAGTTACACCTAATTCCCTGAATCAAAAAGTAAAAATACCTATAAATATTTTAGTGGCCTTAAAACTGAAGTTGGCTCCAAAACCTGAGACAGGTGATAACATGGGGGGAAAGGGGGGAAAAAGGGTGTGGGGGGGGGAGGGGGAAGACTAGGGAAATAAATTAGCTCATAAACCAAAAGTTACTCCAAGTTTAACTCCATGTTAAAAGCAACACACCTCATACCTTTCCTTTCCGACCATCTTCCCTTTACCTGCTTTATTTTTCTTCATAGCAAATACCTGTAGCTGGAGCTTTCATACCATATATATGTTTGCTTGTTATCACTAGACTGGACCCAAGGGGAGCAAGGCCTTCATTCTGATTACTGTTCTAGAATCTCTAAAATCTCTAAAACCCTAACTGTACCTGGTACATAGTAGAGACTCAATAGACATTTGAGTTGAGTGAATAAATTATATTTGTGAGTGAAGTCAAATACTCAGATGTTTTTCTCTGGCTTCCGTGCAGAATAATTTTTATAAAACCTCACTTTCACCTTGCACATAAGAGGCAGAAATAAGAAACAACCAGGCACTGGGGCGCCTGGGTGGCTCAGCTGGTTGAGCCTCCGACTTCAGCTCAGGTCATGATCTCACGGTTCGTGGGTTCGACCCCGCGTTGGGCTCTGTGCTGACAGCTCAGAGCCTGAAGCCTGCTTCCGATTCTGTGTCTCCCTCTCTCTCTGACCCTTCCCTGCTCATGCTGTCCCTCTCAGAAATAAATAAAAGACATTAAAAAAAAAAAAAACAGGCACTGGGTTGGCTCAGTAAGAAAAGCATGGGACTCTTGATCTCAGGGTTCTGAGTTCAAGCCCCATGTTTGGTATAGAAATTACTTAAAATAAAGAAAAGGAAGCTATACATACAGTATAACCCACTTTTCATGGTGGTTCCCATTTTACCTTCCTTGCTGGGAACCTCATTAGCTTCATATTTACTTACTGTGCTTTTGCTCAAGCTGATATCATTTCCCTTTGTCCTCTCAGTCTACCACTTGCTTCTCTCAAGAAGCATGTAAATATTAAAAAAAAAAAGTAAAACTTCTTTCATCCCATTTTTAAAACATGCACTTGGCATATGAGAATTAATCATCTTAATTCATTATAACATCTATGGTTTAACCCAATACATCTTAATTTTTTTTAAGTTTATTTATTTTTAGTAATCTACACCAACATGAGGCTCAAATTTACAACCCCCGAGATCAGGAGCCACCTGCTCCACCTGCTCAACCAGCCAGGTGCCCAGAGATTCTGCATTTTTAACAAGCTCCCAGGTGATGCTGCCAGTTCCCAGAATACACACTATCTACTTTCCTCATGGCTAAGATAGATTTGATGCTGCCTGTCCCTTCCTGCCTAGTTCTAAAGAAAAGTAAGTATACAATCAGCCAACTGCTGCAAAACAATGTTTAAAGGCTCAGGGCGCCTGGGTGACTCAGTCGGTTAAGCATCTCACTTCAGCTCAGGTCATGATCTCCAGGTTCCTGTGTTGGAGCCCCACATCTGGCTCGGATTCTCTGCTGTGGCTGCAGAACCTGCTTCAGATCCTCTTCCCCCTCTCTGACCCTCCCTACTTGTACTTTCTCTCTCTCAAAAATAAACAAACATTTAAAAAAATGACCCTTAAAAGGTCATCAATCCTCTATGCTTTCTGTTCATCAAGCATGGCTTCTTGAGTCTTCAACTGTTTTTTCTTTTTTTTTTTTTTCTTAATCCTAACTGGGGATCTTCTTTGAATGGTCTCAAATGCTTAAGTAAGTAAATGTGAAAATAAACCTTAAGTTTTCCCTTTATGAAACCTAATGGTATGACTGTTTCTGAAACAACTGAATGCAAATTCATTTAAATTTTTTTAATGTTTATTTTTGAGAGAGAGAGAGAGAGAGAGAGAGAGACAGAACTTGAGCAGCGGAGGGGCAGAGAGAGAGGGAGACAAAGAATCTGAAGCAGGCTCTAGGCTCTGAGCTGTCAGCACAGAGCCTGATGCGAGGCTCGAACTCACAGACCACAAGATGATGACATGAGCCAAAGTCGGATGCTTAACTGAGCCACCCAGGTGCCCCCAGATTCATTTTTAGTTTGTAGTCCCAGATGATCTGAAATTACGTACATAATTGGTTGCTCCCCTATTTAAACAGGCTTACTCATATTGCTATTTCTTGGTTAAATATCACTGGATTTGAGAATTGAAGTTACTCTGAACTTTAACCCAGTTCTCCAAGGAATCAAGCCCTGGTATGGAATAGTACTTTCTCTAGATCTGTGAACAGATCTTTCTCATCTGTGAATAGTTAGGGACAAAGGTCATGATTGCTCTCTAATCTCAATTCCAAGTATCTGTATTTCCCTCTGATTCTTCCTTTCAAACTGCATGTGATCTATTGACCTTTATTTTGCTCTTTTTTGACTAATAAAAAGCCCTTTGGCTTACTTCTCAGTTCTCCAGAGAGAAGAGCCTGCCATAAATTATATACACATTATTAATACATTTAGCTGTCCTTACAAGGAACTCTCTCAGGGAAGTTCATATAATGAGCTGGAAATATGCTGAAGTAACTAAAGTCAAAAATTAAAACTAAAGTAGGGGTACCTGAGTGGCTCAGTCGGTTAATCATCCAATCCTGATTTTGGCTCAGGTCATGATCTCATGGTTCGTGAGTTTGAGACCCACATGAGGCTCTGCACTGTCTGTACAGAGCCTGGGATTCTCTTTCTCCCTCTCTTAACTCTCTCTCCCCCCCGCTTCTTCATGCTTTTTCTCTCTCAAAAAAAAAAAAAAATTTTTTTTAAACTAAGGTTAAAAAAACCGAGGTGGGGTGCTTGGCTGCCACAGTCAGTTAAGCATGTGACTCTTGATCTCGGGGTCATGAGTTTGAGCCCCACGTTTGGTGTAGATATTACTTAAAATAAATAAAATTTTTAAAATCTTTAAATTATCTTTCTCAGTGCCAATCCAATTAAAACACAGCCAAATGTACACTTTGTTTGTTCACTTTAGTTGTTACCCTGACGAGAGTCAACACCTGTATGCAGGTTTAAAAAAAAAAAGCTATGCTTAGGTGTATGAGACTGGAAAGAGCTGTAGCTGAGGAAAAGCAATCAATTAGCTCTTCTAAGTCTTACCAGCTGTGTTTTTCTGATGACACAGAATCTGCCCACCTGCTCCCACAGATGGTACAGCTGCAGCTTAAGTAAAACACCTGGTTCTGTACATCCATTCCATGCAGCTTGCTAGAACAATGCTAGCTGCAGATCAGGCAAGCCCAGGCAGCATTTTCACTTATTGCCCAGATTAAGACCAACATCATTTTAAACTACAGCAGGCTAAAATATGCCTCTCATTCCCAAAACAAAAATACAACGTTAAAGAAGTTACAATTAATAACATCAAAGAATTTAAAAATAATAATGTCAAAGAATTGTTATAAAGTGTGACAATTCTAGATTACAAAATTAGTTGTCAGTAGCCACTTCCCAAACTCCCTATTTTAGAACATTTAAAGTAAAATAATCCTAGTAACACGAGCTCATTAACCACTAGCAGCCAGTACTTATTAAGAATAGTGTCAGTATAGTAAATGAATGGATACTGCTAAATAAAAATCATGTGAGAAATATGATTTTTTTCCTAATTTTACACTTAAGAAACTTTATAACTAACCTTGGGACCTTAAATTAACTTCTATTTATATCCTCAGAAGAATTTTCTCCCCAATGAAGAAGATTCACTAATATTGGTAAACTAAAAACAGCGATCATTTCCTTAGCAAATAAACGACACTCATGAGGTGATAATTGATTTCATGCCATAGTCCAGTCCATGAGTTAGTTTGAATGTTGCAAAGCTATACTTTTTAGGATATTTGATGGCTTATGCAGAAAATGATGTGAAATTAGAAATTAGGGATACCCCAAGAATACATGAGAGCCTGGATACCAAACGACAACATACCATTATCTGGTAAATAAAAGCATTCAAATTAAAGATATATGCCCTGGGGGTACCTGGCTGCCTCAGTCAGTAGGGCATGTGACTCTTCATTCTTGGGGGTCTGAGTTCAAGCTCCACATTGGGTGTACAGATTAATTTTTATAAATAAACAAATAAAAATAAAGATATATGCTTTGGGTGAAAAATAAAATCAAACATCAGTCCCTCCTTCTCTCTACCTCAGTCAACATTAACTAATCTCTCTCCCTAATATTTTCTCGACATTTCCATTTATCACTTTTACCACAAAGTGTCCTGTAAGTTTTTCTTCCTTGTAATGACTCCTCTATCAAGATTTAGATGGTCTTTTTGTCAGATTTAGACCCTGTAAGGCAATGGTTCCCAAAGTAGTCTTTAGACCACCTTTAGGAGACCTAATTAGGTAGCCTGGTGAAAATGCAGATTCCTGGGCCATCCAGGAATTAAATACCTCCAGTATTTAAATCTCTGGGAAGTGAAGTCCCAGATGTTACATTTAACAAGTTTTCTAGATGCTTGAGAAGCACACCAAAGTGTACACTGCATATAGTAACTTTTTCCTCCTTATATTTTAATATAAGCATACATTTACCAGTTACTCGACATTTTTCAGCTTCATTACTCTGGAATTCTGAAACATGTACAAATTCATTTCCTGTTTGGTCTGTCCTGTCTCCAGCAATTTCATTATCTCCCAATTTGTCTCCTTGGTTCCCTGACAGGCCCAAAGTGGGTCTTGTGCAAATGTTGAACTTGTCCCACAATGGCAGTTCGATTTCTTTTTCCTTCTAAGAAAAATATTAACAGCATGGGAATCTGATTACAAGTTGATGAATGCATCATTAAGTTAGATTTTTAAAGCAAAATGCATAATCTGTCATATGTATCAGTTTACAATGGTGGGGGATAAGGGGCACTTGGGTATCTCAGTTGGTTAGGCATCCAGCTCTGTGCTGACAGCTGACAGCAAGGAGCCTGCCTGGGATTCTCTATCCCTCTCTCTCTGTCCCTCCCTGACTTGCATGTGCACCTGCACATACATGCCCACTCTCCCTCTCTCTCAAAATAAATAAACATTAAAAGAAAAAAAAGCAATGGTAGGGGTAAAACAAATCATTAAAATATCTTTATGGTAGCAATGAGATTAAAAGTGGCAGGGCTTCTATCAGCAGCCTAGAGAGAGAGTTCGATCCACCTGAAGCTTTTCATCCTCTTTATCACCAATAACACAGGGACCTATTTTCATTTCCAGTACATTTCTGTCTAGTGATACGCTCATTTACAAACACAAGTAATACATGGATCTGCAAGAGCCAACTGCCCCAAAATGGACAAGCTTACACTTTCTGAGAAAGGGAAAAAGGTTTAATGGTAGTTGGCGGCCTCATGAAACAGTCAATTATATAACTGCCTTTTTAGAGAGAATTTAGAAAGTTCACTGAAATGAAAGTCGTGATCATTTTAAAGGCATCTCATTACTAACATCAGACAAATAAATACTGAACGTTGCTGTTGTTCACAAAATTTGTTTCAAGATACTAAAAACAACGGCAGAGATAAATGTCTTTGGTCTTGTTTAAAGCAAAGATCTGACAATTTTGTGGACTTCCGGTCTGACCAGAAATTAAAAAGACTGCAAAATATTACATATAGTAGGATTCCATTTGTGTCAAACACTATACATTTATGTATTACAGATCTATGTAAAGGTATCCAAAAAGCCTGGAAATACACACAAATTTTCAGTGATGAGGTAAAAGGGAATTTTTACTTTTTACTCTATTTGTTACAAAATTTTTGTAAGAATGTCTTGTGTTACTTTTGTAAAATACTTTTCAAAAATTTTACTGTCAAAGCAGAACACTATAAAATGGTCATTCATGGGGCCCCTGGGTGGCTCAGTCATTAAGCGTCTGACTTCGGATCAGGTCATGATCTCATGGTTTGGGGGTTCCAGCCCCGCGTCGGGCTCTGTGCTGACAGCTCCAAGCCTGGAGCCTGTTTCAGAGTCTGTGACTCCCTCTCTCTCTGACCCTCCCCTGCTCACGCTGTCTCTCTCTCTCCTAGAAATAAAAAAATATTTAAAAAAATTACTATGGTTTTTCAATTTCTGTATGTATTACAAACATGCTCTAAAATATAATGTAAAATACTATATGGTTAAAGCTTTCTTGAGATATTCATAATGTATTTTATACAGAGTATATGTATAAATTACTATATACAAGTAAGTCATTGACCTCCTAAGGTCATTATACTGAAGATCATTTTACAGAGTAACAGACACAGAAACTGTGGTAGACTAGACTAAATCTATACAAAGTCTAATAAATTTCAGTCACAAATCTTTCAAAGAAATACCCAGGAACTTTCTCAATACATGAATTCCTAATATTTTACTTCCTTGTCGAATAAGTCTCACAAAAATAGAAGTCTGTACAATCTATATTCTAATGTGTTTTTTTTGTTTTTTTGGTTTTTTTTTTAATTTCTAGGAGAGAGAGAGAGAGACAGTGTGAGCAGGGGAGGGTCAGAGAGACAGGGAGTCACTGACTTAACCGACTAAGCCACCCAGGCGCCCCTGTACAATCTATATTCTAAATAAGGAGCTTTACAAGTATTCAATGGACAAAGAGAATTTATCTGTTCTCTCTACATCACTCCAAGGGCCATGTTAGATCCAACCTCTATTTTCATTCGCTGTGTTATTTATGTATCCTATTGCCTACTCAGCATCTCTAGTTGGATAGTTAACAGACATCTCACACACAAAAGGTCGCCTAAAAATTCTTCGTTCACTAGCCTATCCCAAACCTACCTAGGGTTCCTAACATCACCCCAGTCTTCTTTAAATCATCAAATTAGCAACTTAAGCCAATAATCTTGGAGTCATCATTGACCCACCTCCACCCATATCCAATCCACTGAGACAAATCCTATCAGCCGTACCTTCAAAATATCCTGAATCCAACTATTTCTTCTCACTTCCACTGTTAACATTCTAGTCCAAATCCACCAACTTTCCCCTTTCCTGGCCTACAGCAGTAATTTCTTAGTTCACATTCCTGCTTCCATTCTTGCCCCGTGAAGAATGCTCTCCCCAAGAGCAGAGTGATCTCTTTAACAGGTAAAGGAGATAATGTTACTGTTCAAAACCCTCTAACAGCTTCCCATCTCATTTAGAAAAAAATCCAAAATCCTTTCTAAGACGTTAAGGTCGTCCATGGTCTGGCCCTGTGTACCTCTCAGAGATCAGCTTCTACCACTGTCACTCCTACTCAATGTGCTCCAGTCTTACTGGCCTCCTTGCTGTTTTGTGAACATATCAAGCATACTCCCGCCTCAGGGTACTGACACTTGCTATTCCCTTCCCCAGACCCCTCTTCCAGATAGCCACATGGCTAACTTACTTCCTTCATTTCCTTCATATTTTTGCTCAAATGTCACTTCATCAGAACCCTTTCTCAACCACTGATAGCACTCCCCATCACCCTCTTCCATCTAACATACCTTTTAATACTTTACCTCTACCTAATTATACTAAACAAGTGTGTATAAAATGTATTTTTATTCACATTAAATTTCAAGATCTGTGAGGGCTTCATTTATTCACTACTGCATTGCTCAGACCTTGTACAAAGAAGAGGCTCAGCAAATGTTAAAAGACTGGTGAGGGGCGCCTGGGTGGCTCAGTCGGTTGAGCGTCCGACTTCAGCTCAGGTCATGATCTCACGGTTCGTGGGTTCAAGGCCCATGTCGGGCTCTGTGCTGACAGCCAGCTCAGGGCCTGGAGCCTGTTTCAGATTCTGTGTCTCACTGTCTCTCTGACCCTCCACTGCTCATGCTGTCTCTCAGAAAAAAATAAAACATTAAAAATTTTTTTTTAATTTAAAAAAAAAAAAAGACTGGTGAGAGGGGCACCTGAGTAGCTCAGTCGGCTAAGATCTAATTCTTGTTTGGCTCAGGTCATGAACTCATGGTTCATGGGGTTGAGCCCCACGTCAGGATCCTTAATGACAGGCGGAGGCTGCTTGGGAATCTCTGTCTCCCTCTTTCTCTCTCTGCCCCTCCCGAACTTGTTCTTTCAAAATAAATAAATAAACTTAAAAAAAAAAAAAAGACTGGTGAGAATGTAGAACAAATGAAATTCTCATAGACTGCTGATGCAAGTATAAGCTAATACAGCAACTCTGGAAAACTTTTTGACAGTATCTACTAAAGCTGAACATATACGCGATCAATGACCCTCCAATTCCACTCCTAAGCAGGTACCCAACAGAAAGACATACATACATATACCCAGATATAGAATGTTCCTGCAGCAGTATTCTTAATAACCGCAAACTGGAAACAATCAAAATATCCATCAACAACAGAATAGTCAAATTGTGGTATATTTTTATAGTGGAATTCTATACAGCAATGATAATGAATTATTAACACAAGAATATGTGTCTTTATTGTCAAGCAAATGAAGACAGAGAAGAAAACATAGTATATGATTATTTATATATCATGTTCATTTTTTAAAAAGCAAAATTGGGGTGCCTCCATGGCTGTCAGTTAAGCATCTGATCCCTGATTTCAGCTCAGGTCATGATCTTCTGGTTCATGAGATCGAGGCCCATGTTGGGCTCTGTGCTAATAGCACAGCCTGCTTGGGATTCTTTCCCTCACCCTCTCCCC
>NW_027530847.1:2069864-2104179 GCF_008692635.1 Crocuta crocuta
AAACTGGGGGCTCCTGGGTGGCTCAGTCGGTTAAGCATCCGACTTCAGCTCAGGTCATGATCTTGCAGTCTGTGAGTCAAGCCCCATCAGGCTCTGTGCTGTCAGCTCAGAGCCTGGTGCCTGCTTCAGATTCTGTGTCTTTCTCTCTGTCCCTTCCCCACTCATGCTCTGTCTCTCTCTGTCTCAAAAATGAATAAATGTTCAAAAAAATCTTTTTAAATAAATAAATACAAAATTTTAAATCAGTAAAACAGAAACAAAAAATTACATAAAAATAGATTATATAAAAATAATAAATGATGAAGAGAGGTCAGGATATTGGTTACTCTGGGTAGCGACAGTAACTTGCAGGTAAGAGATGGGCCTCTGAAGTAGTTGCTG
Source organism: Crocuta crocuta (assembly GCF_008692635.1). Taxonomy (NCBI): domain Eukaryota; kingdom Metazoa; phylum Chordata; class Mammalia; order Carnivora; family Hyaenidae; genus Crocuta; species Crocuta crocuta. The sequence goes on from NW_027530847.1 coordinate 2,070,246, forward strand.
CTAACGCTCTATTTCTTGATCTGGATAGCACTTGCATTAGTAGGATCAGTTTGTGAAAATTCATTGAGCTGTACATTTACGATTTTTTGTTGTTATTGTTAAATAAAAACTTTGCATAGGGGCACCTGTGTGGCTCAGTCAGTCAAGCATCTAATCCTTGGTTTTGGGAACGGTTCATAGGTTCAAACCCCACACTGGGGCCTGCTTGGGATTCTCTCTCCCTTTCCCTCTCTCCGGCCCTCCCCTGCTCTCTCTCCCTTTCTCTCAAAATAAATAAACTTATAAAAATTATTGAAAAATTTTGCATAGAGAAAAATTACAGGAAAAGAGCAACACAGTCAAGCTATCTTCTAAACAGCTTATTTCAACTAATATTTCATTTACCTTTTAAACATCCTTCTATTAATAGCTATAGCAAATTAATTAAAAATTTATTTTCAGGGAGCTTGGGTGGCTCAGTTACCTGTCTGACTCTTTATTTCAGCTCAGGTCATGAGATTGAACCCTGTATCTGGTTCTGAATTGACCGTGCAGCCCGCATGGGATTCTCTTTCTGCCCCTCCCCCGCTAAAGCACTCTTTCAAAAATAAACAAACGTTAATTTTTTTAACTTTTATTTATTTTTGAGAGACAGAGAAACAGAGCATGAGCAGGGAAGGCAGACAGAGGGGGAGACATAGAATCTGAAGAAGGCTCCAGGCTGAGCTGTCAGCACAGAGCCCGAAGTGGGTCACAAACCCAGGAAACACAAGATCATGACCTAGGTCAAAGCCAGATGCTTAACCCAGAAACCCCAACTTTATTTTCTTTTTAAGTTTACTTATTTTGACAGATAGTGAAGAAAGAAAGCAGGGGAGGAACAGAGAAAGAAAGAGAGAGAGAATCCCAAGCAGGCTCTGCACTATCAGCACAGAGCCCAACACAGACCTTGATCTTCAGATGACAGGAGCCAAAATCAAGTTGGATGCTCAACCAACTGAGCCACCCAGGTGCCCCAAAAATAAATAAACTTAAAAAAATTATTTTCATTTACAATATAACTCNGCTCAGAGCCTGGATTCCTGCTTCTGATTCTGTGTCTCCTTCTCTCTCTGACCCTCCCCTACCCATGCTCTCTCCCTCTCATAAAAAAAAAATAAAATTAAAATTAAAAAATAAATAAAAAAATAAAATAAAATATGACTCACGATTAAGTGAATTATAAAACCACATCTTCAGTCACCTATAAACTAGAATCCAAGTGTTAAGAAAACCAACCCAAAGATGCTTTCTCACTATGCCATACTGTCTATTTAGATACAAGAACCTATTTAATTAAGAAAAATTTACTTATCTGTTACTGACAGATCCTTCCACAAAAGTTTCTTTTTTAAAATATCATCACTCAGGATAAATTTAATAAGACTCAAAGCCTTCTTTTCCTCCTTAGTCTGTGGGATCAAAATCAATCTGTCATGTTCTAATATTTAACTGGCATGGATTGTCTGCCTGTTTTCCCCGGAATCAGGAAGAGGGTTCACATGTAAACAGGACTGCTCTGGCAAATGAATAAACATTCAAAAAGATCCTTTTACTAAAACAAGTTTGTGCTCCACACTCAGCTAAACCCTCACACAATAAATTAACTCTTCAGCAGGATCCAAGCTTAAAAACCAGAGTCAACCAATTAAGCCCTAATGGGGCATCCATTTCCCATTTTTGACAGAAGTTTTAATAACCCCCACTTGGTTTATAAGCCCCTATCAGCTACCCAGATAACCCTGTCACATTTAGTTCCACACTGGCACTTATGAATATGTGCTATAATCAACTGAAGAGTACAGCTTTCACTGCCACAACCAACAGGTACTTTTAAAAACTGGGGAATTTGGGGGCAACTGGATGGTTTAGTCGGTAGAGCTGCACGGTAGAATGTGCAACTCTTGATCTTGGGGTTGTGAGTTCAACCCCATGTTGGGTGTAGAGATTACTTTAAAAAAAATAAAACCGTAAGGAATTTTTAGAAATTGGAAAATTTCAATTGCTTTAAAAATAGAAACGAGGGGCACCTGGGTGGCCCAATGGGTCAAGCATCTGACTTGATTTTGGCTTATGCTGTGATCCCAGGGTCATGAAATCAAGCCCATCAGGCTCTGCATGGGAAAATAAGAAAAAAGAAAATAAAAATGGGGCACCTGGGTGGCTGAGTGGGTTAAACATCCAACTTTGGCTCAGGTTATGATCTCACGGTTCCTGAATTTGAGCCCTGCTTCGGGCACCGTGCTGACAATGTAGAGCTGCCTGGGATTCTCTCTCTCTCTCTCTCTCTCCCTCTCTCTCTGCCCCTTCCCAACTTGTGTGTGTGGTCTCTCTCAAAATAAATAAGTAAACTTTTTGTTAATAAATATATCTTAAAAATCAAGGTAGGCGATAAAAAAAAAATGATAGCCTTAATTAGAAAAGATGACTGGCCAACTATATTTGACCCAACTGCTCTCTCCAAACTTTACATGTCCTAGTAAACCACAACTATTCACCTATAGCCACCAAAATGAACAAATAAGCAAGCATTGCTAAAGGTTGTTAGATACCAAGTACAGTGTTATCTGGTCTGAGGATTTTATTAGGGGTCTCTCAGGATTTACTGTCTTTTTTTTTTTTTTAAAGATTTTATTTTTAAGTACCCAACGTGGGACTCGAACTCACAACCCCAAGATCAAGAGTCACATGCTTTACAGACTGAGCCAGCCAGGCACCTCAAGATTTGTCATCTTTTAATTAATGGAACCAGAGACTGTGGAATGAGAAAGACTCAAAGCCTTCATCTTTTGCCTTTTCTGTATTTGGAGCATTCCTTCTCTAAAAGTCTGTGTACCATGTGCACACAATAGGTGCTCAAACTGAGTTCAAAGATACAGAGGCAGCTAAAGCAGAGCACCATCCCATCGCTGCCTGTTTTTGTGCTGATAAAAGGCAGTTTCATAAAAGTGAGAAGAAGCTGACTTATTAACACAAGCACAAAGTTTATAATCAACAATAACTAAAAATAACAGAAGGCCAGAGTTTCTCAGGAAAAGCTGATCAGCAAGTTGACAATATGAGTTAGTAATGTTTGCTGTCAAAAGATGCACCATATGTCAGAAGTATTTATGGGGTACCAAGTTCCGTCTCAACTTTTCCTTCATGCTAGAAGATAAAGGAACGTAATCCTACCACTATCACTGAACATAAAGTGATGGCAGGAGGGAAAGAACAGAAATTGTTTCTAATAGGGGGGCCTGGGTGGCTCAGTGGTTAACTGTCCAACTTCAGCTCAGGTCATGATCTCACTGTTCATCAGTTCAAGCCTTGTCGGGCTCTGTGCTGACCGTTCAGAGCTTGGAGCCTGCTTCAAATTCTGTCTCCCTCTCCCTCTGCCCCTCCCCCCACCTCTATCTCCCTCTCTCTCTCAAAAATAAACAAACATTAGAAAAAAAACAAAGAAAGAAACTGTTTCAAACAATGGCAGTTAACCAGGAAGATATGGTAGAGAATCCCCTGGGAGGCTATTTCCAAAAACCTCCAAGGCATCCTCCCAAAGAATGGATCACAATATGAGTGTCCCATTGATATTCTCATAACACCCAAGATAATTCTGATCATATCACCAATCCACCCATACTGACTCTCACCCCAAGAAAACCAGTTTTCCAGGCATCTAGAACCAGAGGCTTAAAACAAAAGAGAGCTTACTAGGAGCCTATACAGAGTTGAGAAGCTCTTTAATGAAACAATCAGCCAAACTGTTGTACAATTTATTTCCTATCCTTCAAAACTAGAAGTAAAACAAAACAAAAAACTGAAAGGTTTAGGAATAGCTATAGATTTCCTGAAATTCTGAGCTGTACTATTCTTATTCTACTTCCTTGATTCTTTTTTTTTTTTAATGTTTTTTATTTATTTTTGAGATAGAGACAGCGTGAGCAGGGGAGGGTCAGAAAGAGAGGGAGGCAGAGAATCTGAAACAGGCTCCAGGCNATGTAGCAGAGACCATATATCCCATAAAGCTTAACAAATTTATTAGGCCCTTTATAGAAAGCTTGCCTCCTCCTAGCTTATTCCATTTCTCAGGACCTGAAATTATTTCCTTTATCCCATTTCTCCATCTCAACCAATCCAAGATCTACCCATCCATGAAAATGCAGCTAGTGAAGCCTTTCTTGCTACCCTCAATGATATATGTATGCTCCTTCTCTCTTAAATTTTCTCCTCTACCTCCCTTAGCATAAGGTATCCCTTTCGGAATTACAGGGCTGGTTTCCAAACCCAAAATACAAATACAAGGTCTGACAAGAAGGCTACTGCATTAACCTAATTATTTTGCTGCTTCCTGTCTTGCCCCTTAGACTCCATCTTCATACAACCACCAGAATACTCTAGAACACGATATTACCTATGTCATTCCCTCATCATTTCTATTGCTCTCCAGTAGCTATAGAATCATATCCAAGCATCAAACCCTGACCCCTGCCTGCTTCTCTAATCTTATCTCCTGCTATTCTTCCCCTAGTACTTTATTCTCCAAAAACAGAACTGCTTTTAGTAACCCCCCAAACCTAGTCCAGTCCAATCTTCCCCCATCTTCTACACCTTCATGCAAGTACAAAAAGTGTTATACTATGTCCAGAGAGTACTTTGGCAACATCTATCAAAATTACACAAAGTAGGGGCACATGAGTGGCTCAGAGAGTTAAGCATGCGACTCCTGACTTTGGCTCAGGTCATGATCCCAGGGCTGTGGGATTGACCCCTGTGTTGGGCTGAGTGCGGAGTCTGCTTAACATTTTCTCTTTCTCTCTTTCTACCTCTGTCCCTCTCCTCCACTTGTGCTCTCTCTCTAAAAAATTAAAAAAGTTTCAAAAAGAGTGGCAGTCTGGTTGTCTCAATGGGTAGAGCACTTGACTCTTGATCACAGGGTCCTAACTTCGAGCTCCATGTTGGGCATAGAGCTTACCCTACAAAAAAATAAAAAATAACAACAACAACAACAAACCCAGGGCACCTGGGTGGCTCAGTCCATTGAGTGTTCAACTCTTTGATTTTGGCTTAAGTCACGGTCTCAGGGTCATGGGATTGAGCTACATGTCTGGCTCTGCATCTGGCTCCATGCAATCTACTAGAGATTCTCTCTCTCTTTCTGCTCCTCACTTGTGTGCTCTCCCTCTCTCTAAAAGAAAAAAAAAGGAAACTACCTCATTTACACAGCCGGGGGGAAAAGGGGAGAGGAATTTAATTACCTCAATATTTACTCTCAGTATGGTTCAGCACTTCAAATCAAGGCATTTCAGCAAAACGTCCTAACAACTGCTGGGTTGAAGCCTCTCTATGGAGGTTTTACCAGAGATGGTACATGTTCACAGAAACCATTCCTTCTCTTCAATCAGTACTGGTAGGGGCTGCTATTGCCACAAGGTAGGGGCTTCCTTGTGAAGGTGCTCACTCCTGTAGTCACCTTTACTTGATTTTCATTCTAGTTCCACCCTTCTCTTCTCTCTGTACCAAACCTTCCAGAAGGGCAACTATAGCTCTCCCCTACAAATACATTTGAAAAACTGGCACCAAAATTCCTTCTTTGAAGTTTCACAAGCAAATCCAGTAGCAAATCACTCTGCCTTTTTTAAAAAAACTGAATTGTTCACTATCTGCCAAAACCAACAAGTCAGCATCTGCAAATTACTAGGTCCCTATAAAATTTAAAAACTCTTCACCTGAAAAAAGTAAAATAATAAAAACTATTCATCTGGAGTAAGGAAGACACTCCATTGCTGACAGTCAATCAAATGGTAAACAAAAGGTAAACAAAAATACTGAGATGTATTCGAAATTAAGAAATTCAAGTTATTCTGAAATTCTTCTAAGACAGGAGCACCAAGAAAAAACAATGAAACTATACAACATGCATTGTTTTTTCACCTATGTCTGGCATTACATGATAAATTTGTCCCTAAAAGTACACATCTCATTTCCATGAAGTTGAATTGCATTTTATTGAGGAGCTACCCCAGAATAACTTTTCAATACAATACACTGACTATATACCCTCAGACTAAATAACAATCTGGAAACAAACAGGTTTACCAACTGAACTCCGACTTGGTTGGTATTTCACAGAAACATGGGTTAACAATTCTGGAGCTACTTTCTGTATATTCTAGGATTGGGAAATAAGTAATGTTGTGGATTGTGTGAATCAGGCTTTTTATCCCTTAGCAAGAGAAGAGACTTACAAATACAAAAAGGAGAAAGAATAAATGAACTTTTGGTATTGGAGGCATGAGTATAAACTCATGGTTTTTATTATATACAGGTACAAGCAGAGATAAAGTGAGGAGTATGTGTGTATATGTATATGCATATGTATGTATATGTATACGTTTCCTAGCTCTGTCCATTAAAAGAATCTAGAAGCAATCCTATCCTATCACATAGCAATAAGCACACATAGCACCCAGATCTTGATTTCAAAATAATTTTCTCTGTTAACAGGAATTATGAGAGAAACATCTTGGAGAAATAGCTGATTCCAAGGCTCTGGTAGAAAGAGAAGATAATTATAATAATAATATATTGTTTAAAAGGAAAGAAAATAAACCTGGATTACCTTTTTTAAATTTTATTTTCTAATGCATATTTATATTTTTGAAAGAGAGAGAGAACACGAGCAGACGAAGGGTAGAGAGACACTGAATCTGAAGCAGGCTCCAGGCTCCCAGCTAGCTGTCAGCACAGAGCCCAACACAGGGCTTGAAAGCACAAACTATGAGATCATGACCTGAGCTGAAGTCAGACACTTAACCGACTGAGCCACCCAGGTATCCCTGGATTACTTTTTTTATGCCAGAAAGTAGTAGTCCAAGAATGTTAGAAACCTGTCCAAAGGACACAAGAACTAGCTTGAAAGGACTACTAAAGCCAAATCTAGGATAATGTGAATACCACAGTAAGTAACAGATTATAACCTATTGAATAAAATAAGAATCTATATTAATATATATAAGTAAGGATGGCTAAGAAAATGCTCTGGGGGCAGCTGGGCAGCTCAGTTGGTCAAGCAACTGGTTCCTGATTTCAGCTCAGGTCACAATCTCACAGTTCGTGGGTTCAAGCCCTGTGTCAGGCTCTGTCTTGAGATTCTCTTTCTCTCTCTCTGCCCCTCCCCCACTCATGTGGGGCTCGTGTGTACTTCTTTCTCAAAACTAAATAAACTTTAAAACAAAGAAAATGCTGGGGCGCCAGAGTGGCTTAGTCGGTTAAGCGTCCGACTTTCGCTTAGGTCATGATCTCGCGGTTCGTGGGTTCGAGCCCCGCGTCGGGCTCTGTGCTGACTGCCAGCTCGGAGCCTGGAGCCTGTTTCAGTCTGTGACTACCTCTCTCTCTGACCCTCCCCTGCTCACGCTGTCTCTCTCTCTCTCTCCTAGAAATAAATAAAAAACATTTAAAAAAAAAAAAGAAAATGCTCTGTAGAATATTAATTGGTAATTGAGGAAAAACTAACTGGAATAGATAACCATGGGGCACATGGGTGGCTCAATCGACTGAGCTTCTGACTTTGGCTCCGGTCATGATCTCACAGTTTGTAAGATATCAGTTTTGCTGTCAGCGCAGAGCCCACTTCAGATCCTCTGTCTGTCTCTCTGCACCTCCCTCACTTGTGTGTGCACAATCTCTCTCTCTCTCAAAAATAAACATTAAAAAAAAATTTTTTTTGAAAAGACTACTTCTTGATTTGATAAGTATATTGTGATGTATGTCCTAGTTTACTGGAAATATACATTATGTTATTTAGGGTAAAGTAATATGCAATATAAACAGAATCATAATATAGAAAAGTAGTAAAATGTTGACATCTAGGGAATCAAGGTGAAGAACATACAGGAATTTTAGTATTTCTCTTGCACTTTTTCATAAGTTAGAAATTATGTCAAAATATGAAGTTAAGGGCGCCTGGCTGGCTCTGTGGGTAGAGCATGTGGACTCTTAAACTGAGGGTTGTAAGTTCAAGCTCCATGCTGGGTGTAGAGTTTACTTAAAAATAAAATAAAATGGGGCATTTGGCTGGCTTAGTTGACAGAGCATGCAACTTTTGATCTAGGGGTTGTGATTTCAAGGCCCACATTGGGTACAGAGATTACTTAAAAATAAAATCTTAAAAATAAAATAACATAAAACAGTAACAATCACTCAGCCAGACCAACCCACCAAGAGAAAACTGAGGTGAAGCTTACAAAAACTGGAGCTACCGACCTCTAAGCAGCTCTAGGTGGCCAGAGAATGAATGCCTGAGGAACTAAAACATCACCTCTTCCCTTACCACTCCCTCCCACTCAGAACTTCCCTCTCCTAACCCATCTCTAACTTTAATCTCAGCCACAAAGAGGACTTCCTTTATGCCTGCCTTCTCCCTGCAAGGTCAGCTCCACTTCTCTACAGAGAAACAAAATCAAAGACATAATCACTTTCTCAAAATTAAGGACCAAAACAGCTAGTCATATTTTTGGTAGAGAAAAATGTCACTAGGATTTTAGATTTTATAGAGAGGGGAGGCAGAGAACAGGTATTGGTAAGGAGGCTGCAAACTAGCTAAAAAAAATACATGGGAATTAGAGGAAACTGTATGGTTAGTGTAAACTCTAGGGACATAAGGTAAAAATGAATAAATCTCTGCTGTTGAATGTCTGTTCTCATGTGACTTCGAAAAATTAAAAGCAGGCATGACCTCTGCGTGGAAATGGCTAAGTTAACAAAGGAATAGGGGAAACATTTGTAAGAGAGGAAAAGGTCAAAGTAGTGTATCAAGGGAGCTGTGCTATGCCTGGTATTAACATTTCACTTGAGCTGCTGAAGAGGTCATATTACATATTTGTCGCCATCAGCTAATTTAATTGAAAGGTCTAGCCGACTCAAAAGCTATAAATTCAGAAAGGATACCTAGCTCTGGATTATTCTAAATTTTACTTTGATTTCTGCATTTAATTATGGCAATACAAAATAGAAGGGTAGAGTCAAATCTTAAGGAACCACATTCCAAAGTAAAGGTTCAATGCATAAATCCATAAACTAGAGCGGATGATCAATATTTGACAGCTCCTCATAGGGCCATGAAAAATTAGTATGGACATTTCTTGGGCTTTTGATGTTCACTGCCATCATCTGTTTCACTGCTAGGATCAGGAAACATATGGGATGAATTGGTGAAGGATGCTGAGAGTTTCTGTTGCCTTTTTTCCCAATCAGGATACCTCTGAACAAGACCAAGACCTAGTACAGCAGTGGTCTTTAAATCATATTCCGATTCCTAGGGCATTTTTTAATAAGAGAACACGGTAGGCAAAAAAAGTTGTTGAAGATAGATGATGGGAAATCAAGTATCTTCAGAGAACACTGGGATCCAAGGAACACAGGTCTAAAAACCTCTAATCTAGTTGGTAAAAAGCAGAAGCCATGTGATAGTAAAAAACAGTGGATTCTGGACTCAGATCTCAATGTAAAAAGAGTAAACTCAACACCAGGATTGAACCCAGTTTGAACAGTGCATCTGCTACTGATTAACTGTGTGACCTTGGGCAATTTAAGTTCTCTGAGTCTTATTTCCTTATCTGTAAAACAGAGATACTAACTCCCTCCCAAGGTTGTTTCAAGAATTACATAAGATGACATAAGTGAAAAGCACCCAGCAGAAAAATTAGCAATGACCCCTTTTTTAAATTCAACTGCACTGGGGTCCCTGGGTGGCTCAGCTGGTTAAGGCTCAGTTGGTTAAGCGTCCGACTTCGGCTCAGGTCATGATCTCACTGTTCGTGGGCTCAAGCCCCACATTGGGCTCTGTGCTGACAGCTAGCTCAGAGCCTGGAGCCTATCTCAGATTCTGTCCCCCTCTCTCTCTGACCCTCCCCTGCTCATGCTGTCTTTCTCTCTCTTAGAAATAAACATTAAAAAAAAAAAAAAATTCAACTGTACTTAAAAGTCAGAATCAGGGGCGCCTGGGTGGTTCAATCAGTTAGGCATCTGACTTCAGCACGGGTCATGATCTCACAGTTCATGGTTTCGAGCCCCATGTCAGGCTCTGCACTGACAGCTCAGAACCTGGAGCCTGCTTGGGATTCTGTGTCTCCCCATCTCTCTGCCACTCCCCTACTCGTGCTCTGTCTCTTTCTATCTCCCAAAAATAAATAAATGTTAAAAAAAAATTTTTTTTTTAAGATTCAGGGGCACATGGGTGGCTCAGTTAAGCATCCATCTTCGGCTCAGGTCATGATCTCACGGTTCGTGGGTTCAAGCCCTGTGTCACGCTCTGTGCTGACAGCTAGCTCAGAGCCTGGAGCCTGTTTCAGATTCTGTGTCTCCCTCTCCCTCTCCCTCTCTCTCTCTCTCTCTGCCCCTCCCTCGCTTGCATGCATGCACGCATTCGGGAGCTCTCTCTGTCTCTCAAAAATAAATAAACTTTAAAAAAAAAAAGTAAGATTCATTCAGTCGACATATCTGCAATGGACTCATTTCACAAGTTTAATTTATGGTACCCCAGCCCCTATAATTTCAGATAGCCTCAAGGCCTTCAAGGGGCCAGAGACAGAAACCAGAGACAAAGGCCAAAAGCTACTTAACCAGCCATAATAAAACCCAGAGACAGGATCTGTCACATGTACGTATACTAGCTCATATTGCACATGGGGCCAGTTAATACAGGGACAGTGAGGCCCCTCTTCTTGGTAATCTTGCCAAAGCATAAAAAATAACCAGGGAGAGATTGTCCCTCATTAGCCTTCAAGCTTTCAGGAATTTATGTAAATCTTTACAATTCAGTGACTGCTTTTTATAATATGAGGGTCAAAACTACTCTACAACTAGGAATGAGGATAAAACTGGCAGGTGAGAAATCTTTTTCTCACACCTCTTTCCTCCTATTTTTTCCTTATCCTGGAAAAGGTACGAACTTAGTGAATTAACCCATCTTGTTCTTAGTGCTGTCTTCATTCATTGGACACTATTTTTTAAACAATCTTTTCTGCCTGAAAGCATTTTTGAATTCAAATAACTAATCATAAAGTCTAGATCTGCATGTCTCACGACAGGCTCAAGAACAAATTTAAAGTCAATCTGCTTACTTTTAGAATCTATTTTTATGGGGCGTCCGGGTGGCTCAGTTGGTTAAGCGTCCGACTTCAGCTCAGGTCATGGTCACATGGTTCGTGGGTTCAAGCCCCATGTCGGGCTCTGTGCTGCCGGCTAGCTCAGAGCCTAAAGCCTGCTTCAGATCCTGTATCTCCCTCTCTCTCTGACTCTCCCCTGCTCAAGCTGTCTCTCTCTCTCTCTCTCTCTCAGAAATACATAAAAAACACTAAAAAAAAAAAAATTAGAATCTATTTGTATGTAGAAAAGCCAACAGGTTCCAAACCAGCACAAACACATTCCATGGTCAAAGATGAAGACAGAAATCATTACAAGTGTCCAAGACACCCGATTTAATTTAATAAGTCCCAACTCTACAAGTAACCAAAGTCAATAACCCTCTCAAAACAACTGAAATCAAAGGATAACTCTGTTCCTAATAGGAAAGCCTATATACCCAAGTCTAACACAAGGACCCACTGAAATTCTTACAAGGACTCGCTGAAATATTAACTCTAAATTAACATGCAGATAGCAAGTAACTAAGTTTCATAGCAAGATCATTACTCTCAAAACCTTCGGTTTATGTCAACAGAGGTGAGAGAGAGATGAGGCAACAAAGGTTCTGAACATCTCCCTCAAAAAGGGGAGAAACGACCAGAAAAAGTTCTATAGTGCAGTAATATTTAGATATCTCTAAGTACTGCTTCCCTTCCCTTATTAATGCTGTATTCTCAGCCTGTTTGAAGCAGGGCTTGATCTCAAGACTGAGATCAGGACTTGAGCCAAAACCAAGAGTTGGACACTTAACCAACTAAGCCCTCCAGGGACTCCTTAAATGACCTTTCAAATGTAGGAACTTCATAGTGACAGAGTGTAGGAACAGGGTTTGATTTTCCCATTCATTGATGGTCAACACATTTTTTTAAGGTAACCTCTATACCCAAAATGGGGCTCCAACTTACAACCCCGAGATCAAAAGTCACACACACGCTCTATCAACTGAGCTAGTCAGGTACTCCGAAGGTCAACACATTTTTTTTCATGTTTATTTATTTTTGAGAGACAGAGAGAAACAGAGCATGAGCAGAGGAGGGGCAGAGAGGAGGAGACACAGAATCCAAAGCAGGCTCCAGGCTCTGAGCTGTCAACACAGAGCCCGATGTGGGGCTCAAACTCACAAGCCTGGAGATCATGACCTGAGCTAGTCAGATGCTTAACTAACTGAGCCACCCAGGTGCCCCAAAACATTTTTTAAAGTATTTTTTAAAATAATCTCTACACCATGGGGCGCCTGGGTGGCTTAGTTGGTTAAGCGTCAGACTTTCGCTTAAGTCATGATCTCGCGGTCGTGGGTTCGAGCCCCGCGTCGGGCTCTGTGCTGACTGCCAGCTCAGAGCCTGGAGCCTATTTCAGAGTCTCTGACTCCCTCTCTCTCTGACTCTCCCCTGCTCATGCTGTCTCTCTCTCTCCTAGAAATAAATTAAAAAAATAAAAATAAAATAAAATAAAATAATCTCTACACCAATATGGGGCTTGAACCTACAACCCCAAGATCAAGAGTTGCAAGCACCATCGACTGAATCAGTGAGGCGTCCCAGTTAACACATTTTAAATAAGTTACTTTAATGTCAACAGTTTAGGCTCTGCAGTCAGAGAGAGCTAGATTTTAATCTAGGCGTGGTCATTTATTAGTTCTATAATGAGTCAATTTGTTAATTTGTAGAATCAGGACACATACCTACGTAAAGGAGTGGAGGATTAAAAGACAAAAGGTAAGTTTATGACATCTGGCCCAAAATAAACATTCACTATTAAGTAGTATTATTATTATTTGGCAAGAATTATCTTCATTTACAGATTAAACAAACGGAGTCTCAGAAGTTAAAAAACTTCCCAGAACTGGGCCTCAAACCCAAAGTCTGCCTCCAAATTTTGCTTTTTCCATTATGATCAACAATGATCATATGTATGATGATACAGGATCATGTACATCTCTGCCTTTTTTGTGTTTATTTTTGAGAGAGACAAAGGACAAGCTGGAGAGGAGCAGAGAGAGAGGCAGACACAGAATCCAAAGCAGGCTCCACGCTCTAAGCTGTCAACACAGAGCCCGATGTGGGCCTCGAATCCAGGGACTGTGAGATGAGGACCTGAGCTGAAGCTGGACACTTAAGCGACTAATCCATCCAGGCACCCCATCTCTGCCTTTTTAAATAGGTTACTAACTGAAATTTAACAGGTCTTGATTGTGTGGTCACACATTATGGTGCTTTTAATTGTATTTTACATTTTTTTTTGTTTTGTCTTATCTAATAGTTTAGGGGAAAAGGACTAAATGCATCAATGTGGCACAGAAATAAAGGACACAGGAGAGGATGAGACCCTGTCTCTCACTGTCAGTATGCTTACCTGGGATAGCCTCCCTCCTCTCCATCTGATTTGTTGCTTTTAAAATCGGCTTATGAGGGGGCACCTGGCTAGCTTAGTTTGAGCCCCACGCTGGGTATAGAGGTTACTTAAATACATAAATAAACTTTAAAATCTACTTATGGGGGCGCCTGGGTGGCTTAGTCGGTTAAGCGTCCGACTTTCGCTTAGGTCATGATCTCGCAGTTCGTGGGTTCGAGCCCCGCGTCAGGCTCTATGCTGACTGCCAGCCCAGAGCCTGGAGCCTGTTTTAGAGTCTGTGACTCCCTCTCTCTCTGACCCTCCCCTGCTCACGCTGTCTCTCTCTCTCCTAGAAATAAATAAAACATTAAAATCAATTAATTAATTAATTAAATAAAATCTACTTATGAGCTGGACTCAGACAGGTATATTTGTTTGAAGATGTGCAGAACATGAGTGAGCTCCAAGTGAAAGTCTGAGGTGTTATGCTATTAACCAGGTATTTGAGCTTCCATCATAGTCATGATCTCAGCAAGAAAGACAGCACACTCCAGAGTAAGGAGGGTTTAATAACATGACTAAACAGGTAATAATCACAAGGAATAACTGCAGTATCCTGGGACTAGAGAGAGGACTTTTAAGCCTGAAAAACAAAGGAAATTAAAACTTTGCAAATCCAAAGGAGTGAGTTATATAAAGAACTCTCCTTTAGAGGAATAGCAATCTTCAATCAAGGTACACAGCCAGCCAGGGGCAACACCCATAGGGAGGGAGAGAGCAAGGAAATGAAAATTCCCTAACCTTAGATGAGAAGGAAGCTCTTAATGTAGTTCATAAAGGTAAGTCAGCCTCCCAGGGCAGAAAAAAGGCAACAGATGGAAAGTAGGACCTAGAAGAGCAAGTGGAAGGCACCTAATTCAACCTCCAGGAAGTCTTTGTGGTACATTTTCACGTCTCTTCTTTCATGCTAATGGACAAATGCCAGATAAGGAAGGAGGTACTGAACATGACAATTCTCACCCTTTTTGAATGGTAATGCACAGGGCCTGTCTACCATATTTGTAACCAAGTTGTTCACTAGTAAGTGTGGTCATTTACCATTCTACTTGTAACTGTTCACAATTCTTTGAAGGGCAGATAATTTCCAGACCTTTCTCCAGCCTTAGGGACTTTCCACTTACCTTGTTAGGCAAAATAAGATCAGAAAAATGCTGCAGATACTGTAACTCTCAAGGAGCTTACATTTAGGAGTTTATATTCTTAGATAACTAAGAAGGCAGAATGAGGTAAGTGTCACCGGAGAGAAAAGAGCTGCGGTGCTATGAAAAGTTCTGGAATGGGTTTCCTTGCCATCTGGCCCCTGCCAGAACAACTCCAGCCAGAACTCACTGTTGTCCTATTAACAAGGTATATAAGCTTCAATCAGGTTCCCAGCAGGTCCAGATCTGGAGAACTACCCACCAAGCACTCAATAGGTTCACTCATTCTCCTCCTGGAAAAAGCCCCTCTTCTTAGGCTGGTTCAAGTGTTAACTCCTTACCTGAAACTTACTTGGACCCTCAAAGAACCATTAGTTATGCCTACCCTGTATTCCCAAAAGACTTTGCTTGGAGCACTATCATTATCCATGTACAGGTACAAGGGCCCTACTAGTCTGTAAGATCCTAAAGTCTTCTTTGCACCCTCAGGCACAAACAGTATGGAAAATATTATGTCAAGCACAGTATAAGGACTCTACATGTATTATCATATGCATTACCATATACATATTATCAATCATCACAAAATTGTAAATGAGGTAGGGGATTTCATCAACTCAATTTTACAGATGAGGAAAATAAAGTGCACAAAAAGGTTAAATAACGTGCCCAAAGTATCAAAGCTAATAGGGCTTTGGACCCCAAGATTTCAACATCAACATAACTCCAGAACTGAATTTCAACAGATCTCATGGGTTAAGAAGAAGGTCCCACTACAGGAACAATGGTCCCCACGCCAAGATGCCCAATTATTATTCACCAGGATGTGAAAAGACAATATCAGAACGTCTACGCATATTTGTTTTAGCTCATCCTTTTGCAAAATGTCTATTTTTGCATGTTATAAAATGTACCTAACATAGACTACAGTTAGCACTGTAATTCTAACTTAAAACATTCACATGTATGTGCATGTTCTTTAGAAAGAACACTAAAAACATTTTAGGCCAATGCTCTAGACTACTACTTCCCTGCTTCCAAGGACTCTGAGCTTCTACCTTCTCTTCCCACCACTTCAGTTAAAAACATTAGCCAATCAAGCCTAGAGGTAAGCTAGAGGCAAGAGTTTGCTTTTATTCATCTTTATAAGCCCTTCATCAGCACAGGGCCTGGAGCTTAGCAGATGGTCAGTGCTGAATCTAACTATATCATGGAAACCTCACAGAAAAAATCCTCTCAATATTTTAATTCAATTTACTATATGCTTCCAGATTAAAAGAAAAAGTGTATTAAGCATGCTAAGGATACAATATAGAATTCTTAGGAACACTAACACAAAGAAACAAAACTTCATTACATAATATAACTAAAAATTGTACTTTGGGACATATTTTAAACTGCAAATTGCTTGAAAGAGATCTGGACATAAAACATTTAAGTTCAGATTAAAACTCCTCTCATTTTACAGAGATGGTGCAGCTAAGCCTAAAGGGTCACCTCTGCCTCACTTTTGTTATAAGCTCCAAGAAGAACGGATCAAACTATCAAAAGTCGTGATTTCCGGCTTGACTACCAAGAGGCATTGCTGGATGCACCCTTTTCATTTCTTCAAACCAACTTCTAATGAGTGTCAAAGAAGAGAAAGCTGTGTAAAGTCCCCTTTTTTGTGAAGGATGTGGGCTCTATGGCTAGATCACAGTGTTCCTTCTGTTCCTCAGTTTCATCCTCTGCAAAATGGTCATACTGAAATACTTAACTCTTATTTACAGTCACCAGGATTAAATGAAGAGAAAACATGCAAAACGGATTTATCTGTTTCCTCATTTACCTTGTCTTCCCCTACCCCAAACTTTAAAGACTCAGTTTGGTCCATCTAGTTTGTTGCTATATTCCCAAGGCTGGGAATGGCACTTTTTATTTAATAGATGATTTAATAAATACTGAATGAATAGAATGCAAAATGCCTGCGGCTCAAAGAACGTTGACTAGCACTGCTATTGTAACGAGAAATAGTTAAAAATTTTATTGCGTTATTAAGAGATACCAGGATCTCAAAATTCTAGGAGGAACACTCGACAAATGCTGGAATGGAGAAATGGAGGTAAGAAAAACAAGTGGATCATAAAGCAGGACTAAGCTAAGAGAAAAATCCTAAAACAAATACACAACTAGAGCCCAATTTCGGCCTTTTCCGAGTGAGGTTTATCAGCGATTACGGTAATAACAGCTTTCACGTTCGTGTATGTCCCAGTCTGTGCCAAGCATTCTACTGGCCTCACAAATCCAAGAACCCTGACGGAGGGGTGGGGGTGGGGATGTGGAAATGCTCTCCACACCCCCATTTTGCAGAATGGAACTGAGGCTTCGTAAGACCCAAGGTCACACATCCCTTGAGCTGGGGAGTCAGGATGTGAACCCGGGCAGTCAGTCTGATCCCTGAGCCTGCACTCAACAGGCCCCCTCAAAGAAGCCGTCCTCGCCTCCCCCACCATCCGCCGCACACCCCTCGAAATTGGGCGTGTGGAATACTTTCCCAGAAACAAGACTTAGTAGCCTCGGCACGGGGAGAACAAAACAATCCTTGTCCGCGAGTAAGTCGGATGGACGCCGGCCCGGCCTGGGCTCCGAGGCCGCGGTCCCCCAGCTTCGTTCGCATGGCGAGCTCCGAGCCCTCCGGGCCACGCAGGAAGCGCCCGGGCGGCCTCGAGAACCCGGGAAGGCGCGGCCCGCCGCGTGACCTTGGATCCGCCGCCCTGCTTCGGGCCTCAGTTTCCCCAATCTGGCCTGGCGCCGGGGGCCTCTCGGGAGCTGGCGCCTGTGGAGCAGCAGGCCCCTTCACANAGATAAGCCCCGCCCCTTCCGCGCGAACATACTGCCCTATCCTGGCCCTTCCAGCTTCTCAGGCCCGCCTCTCCTGTGTCACGCGCGCCCGTCACGCGCAAGGCCCACTCGTCTGGCACTGGGCTTCCGGCTGTGGCCGGGGCAGCGACCCAGTCCAAGAGGCGGAGGCAAGGGCCTAGGGGGTGGAGCTTAGGGGGGAGGGGACAGCGCCGCACCTGAGTTCTCCAGGTTAAGGCCTGGTCACCCTGAACAAGTCATTGGGTAAGTCATTTACCCCTTCTGGCCTATCCTGTTCCAAATGTCTAGAATGTCATCACAATATTAATAACCCGTTGCTGTAATACCGCTGTATTACTGAGCTCTTCATCATCTTCAGGTGCTACTTTTATACACCCATTCAGTTAATCCTCACAACGAGGGAGAAAGGTATTAGTTTCCCTTTTCTATACTTGGAGAAAGGGGTTTACCAGCCACCAACTTGCCCACTGGTTACTGTTGGCATAACGCAGAGATGAGATTGGAACCTAGAAACTTCTGACTTTAGACCCAGTTCTTTGAGCTACTCTGAACTATGCTGCCTCCCAAAGAATCAAAAACAGGAATTAAAATTAAAACATTAAAAATTCCAAACTCCTCCATGTACGAAGACATCATAAATAGTTTGGTTTCTTTTACAAGCAAAAGACTGGAATAAAATATTTGCAACGTATTCAACAAAGAATCAATATTCAGAATAAGTAAAGAACTATAAACCAATAAGAAAAGATAACTTAATAGAAAAATGGTTAGGATACCTAGATGGCTCAATCAGGAGAGCATGCAACTCTTGATCTCAGGATTGTGAGTGTGAACCCCACGTTGGGCATAGAGATTACTTTAAAATAAAATAAAGAAAAATGGACAAAGAGGATGAATAAATAATACACAGAAAAGAAAATCTGAATGGCTAATAAACATTAAAAGTAGATGTTCAGGGGCGTCTGGGTAGCTCTGTGGATTAAGTGTGTACTCCATTTCAGCTCAGGTCATGATCTCATGGTTTCATGAGCTCTAGCCCCACACTGGACTCTGTGCTGACAGCGCAGAAACTGTTTGGGATTCTCTCTCCCTCTCTCTTTGCTCTTCCCCCACTCATGCTGCCTCTCAAAATAAACTTTAAAAAAAAGTTGTATAAAAAAAAGCAGATGTTCAACCTCATGGTCAGGAAAACAAGGAGTTGCTCTGTTTCATACATTAGAATTGGAAATTCTTGGGGCACCTGGGTGGCTCAGTCGGTTAAGCTCAGGTCATGATCTCAGTTCGTGAGTTTGAGCCTCACGTCCGTCTCTGTGCTGACAGCTAGCTCAGAGCCTGGAGCCTGTCATTGGATTCTGTATCTCCCTGTCTATCTGACCCTCCCCTGCTGGTGCTCTCTCTGACTCTCAAAAATAAATGAAAAACATAAAAAAAAAATTAAAAAAGAATTGGAAATTCCATTTGTGGGTCTCCATCCCAAAGAAATACTTGCTAATGGCACAAAAAGATCCGTAGGAAGGAAATTTATATCAGAATTATTTACAAGAACAAAAATCAAAATTGGCTTGAGTGCCCTACATGGAGAATTAGTGAAATAAACTGTAGAAAATAATATGTAACATGTAGGTAGATCTACTTGTAATAAGAAAAGTTTGGGGGTGCCTGGGTGACTCGGTTGAGCATCTGACTTTGGCTCCGGTCACAATCTCAGTTTATGGGTTGGAGGCCCACATCAGGCTCTGTGCTGACAGCTCAGCTTGAGATTCTGTGTCTCCCTCTCTCTCTGCCCTTTACTACTCATACTCTGTCTCTCTCTCTCAAAGATGAATAAACATTAAAAAATAAAAAAAGAAAAGAAAAGTTTGGGGTGCCTGGGTGGCTCAGTCAGTTAAGTGTCTGACTTCGGCTCAGGTCATGATCTCACAGTTCATGAGTTCAAGCCCCACATCGGGCTCTGTGCTGACAGCTTAGAGCCTGGAGTCGGCTTCAAATTCTGTGTCTCTGTCTCTCTCTGCCCTTCCCCTGCTCACACTCTGTCCCTCTGTCTCTCAAAAATAAACAAACATTAAAAAAAAAAAAGTTTACCAACACATATTGTGAACTGGAAAAGCAAACTGGAGTTCCATGAAGTTATTCTTTTGCTTTACTTCCAAGTTTGGGATAATTGGATAATTTTCAACACCTACATATTCCATATCCTCTAAAATGGTGTTAAATTGAAGAGCCCACACACCAGAGCCTGGATATACATCATGGCTCCACATTTACCATCTAACCTCAGACAAATCATTTCATCTTTCTTGAGTCTCAGCAAGTGGTTCCTGATAGCTTACAAGATTGTTGCATGAAAAACACAGTGCCTGGTACATTTTTTAAATGTTGCAATTATTATTATATGCACTTGTTTTTTGTTTTATTTCCCTTCCTACCTGCTGTCTCCACACCTCCGACTCCCAGTCTCTATCCTTCATACTTTGAGGTTGCTAGTACATAGTAGGTGCTCAAAAAAATTCCATTACTGGGGCACTTGCCTGGCTCATGTGGTAGAGCATGTGACTCTTAATCTCAGGGTCCTAAATTCAAGCCCCACATCGGACATGGAGCCGACTTAAAAAAAATTTTTTTTGAGAGAGAGAGAGAGAGGGAAGCAGAGAGAGGGAGAGAATCCCAAGCAGGATCTGCACTGCAGAGTACAGAACCCAATGTGGAGCTCAAACTCAAAAACCGTAAGATTATGACCTGAGCTGAAATCAGGAGTCCAGTGCTTAACCTACTAAGCCATCCAAGTGCCCCCCCCCCCAATTTTTAAAATTTGATTACCATTTGAATCTTGCTATATACTGCCTTGCCTTCTCTTAGCACTTGGCCATCTGGGATAGAGTGACTATGCAACATTTTTAATATTTTTATGACACAGACATTTAAGAAATGCTTGCTCAATTAAGTCTGGGAGGAAGCAAGGAAGAAAGGAAGATAATTAACTGCCCAAGACCATATACTATAAATTGGTTGCCCAGAGAGGCTGCACAAAGAATGTTTTGTCATCATGTTCAGCCCAACAAGCAGGAATCCATCCATCAAACATTTAGTGAGAAACTAGTCCCTAATTCAGTGCTTCTCAAAATCATTTGAAGCAAAATATTGATTTAGAAACCCATACTCAGGGACCCTGCTGATCAGGAAGATTCCAGGACTGGAACAGCAAGTGGGCTGCCCTCTAGAGGTGGAGGAAAAGAACAATGCCTTCCACTTCTGAAGACTATTGTCCTGCCTTGCCTAGCCAGACCTGGCTTACTTCTGTGGCCGCATCTCCATCACTGTCATGCTGGCCAGACAGGCCTATTGAGACCCAGCATATGCCTGAACTCTGAGCCTCAACTGTGGGAGCCATGCTCCTCCTCCCATACAACCACCCCCCACTTTACTCCTACATACTCTTGAGGTATCAGCTCATTTGGTACTCCCTCAGAGAAGTCCTCTCTAACCCTCCAGACTTATCAGAACTCCTTATATGCACTCCTACAATACCATGCACCTCTTCTCCGTGGCATATAACCTATTTGTCATTTATTTTCTCCATTTCTGAATTACTAGCCATCATTCTCTGTAGACCACGAGCTCTGTAAAAACTTTGTGTTTTCCACCATTATATCTTCAGTGCCTGGGACAGAGTTGGAACTCCATAAACATCTGTTAAATAAATAAGGGAAATATTAAAGTAGAGATAGACACAAGGGGCTGTGAGACTGCAAATAACAGTCTTTCTAGTCTCCCCTTTAACCCCTCCCATCACATACTGTTGGGGGGTGATAGAAGTATATTCAAGGAAGGAAAGAATTAATTTATTCATTGAAAAATATTTATCAAGCACTTGTGCTAAGTCTTGTGCTAGAATAAAGTAGTCAATAAGATAATGCTGCTACCCACATGCAGCTTAGTCTATGGAAACAGACAAGTGGAAGTATAACTTAATGTCAAAAACAGAGTGAGAGAGAGAGATGGTTCAAGAAGCATGAGGATTATCATTTTACAGTGGTAGGCAGGAAAGCCACTCTGAAATGATATATAAGCTGAGACCAGAGTGAAATGAAGTATCACATCACAGGAATATCTGAGCAATTGTGTTCTAGGTAGGGAGAACAGCAAATACAAAGGCAATGAGTAGGAAATAAACTTCCTGGAAAAAAGGTACAAGGTGATCTGTGTGACTTGACTGAAGCTATGTGGATGAAAGGAAGAATAGTGGGAAATGAGGCCGGGAGCAGAGGCAGAACCAGATACTGCAGGGCTTTGGCACCCGTGAAAAAGTATGTGAATTTTATTGTAAGACCAGCAGGAGTGTACAGAGTTTGGAGCAGGTTAGTGACCTAACCTGATTACATTTTGAAAATATGTTTTTACTCCTGTGGGGAGAATAGATTATAGGGTTAGGAGGCTGAGGGTTAAGATGTGCAGTGGTGGGCCGCCTGGCTGGTTCAGATGGTAGAGCCTGTGACTCTTGATCTCAGGGTCGTGAGTCTAAGCCCCATGTTGGGTGTAGAGCTTATTTAAAAAAAGAAAAAAATGTGTGGTCCAGTTGGTTGAGCATCTGACTCTTGATTTTGGCTCAGGTCATGATGTCACTGTTCGTGGGTTTGAGCCTTGCATCAGCTCCACTCTAACAGCGCAGAGCCTGCTTGGGACTCACCTCTCTCTTTCTCTCTGCCCCTCCTCCTCCTCCTCCTCTCTCTCTTTCAAAATAAAGAGACAACAACAACCGGAAAAAAAAAAAAAAGAAAACTAGAAAGAGAAAGCAAATGAAACCTAGAGCAAGCTGATGATAAGAAATAATAATGAGGGGCGCCTGGGTGGCTTAGTCAGTTAAGCGTCCGACTTTCGCTTAGGTCATGATCTCACGGTTCGTGGGTTCNTAAATAAAATTAAAAAATGAAGGAAGGGGGAAAAAGAATGAAAAAAGGAACATTAGTATAGACTTCACCAATAGTGAAAGGGTAATAAATAGCAATTTTATGCCTGTAAATCTGGTAACTCAGATGAGATTGACCAATTTCTTAAAAGACTCAACCCACTAAAACTCACTCAAAAAATTGATAATCTGAATGCTCCAATATTTATTTTTTATTATTTGGGGGGATCCATATCCAGTATTTGTTAAATGAATTAAATTTATAATTAAAGATCTCCTAGCTAAGAAAACTCCAGACCCAAAAGCCTTCACTGGCTTATCCTAACAAATATTTAAGAAGAAATAATACCAATTTTACACAATATCTTCCAGAAAATTAACAAGGAGAAAGCATTTCCTACTCATTTTATGAAGCCTGACAGCAATACCATGCTAACATATTTCAGAAAAAGAAAACTAGAGACTAATATGTCTCATGAAAAAATACACAAGCAAAAATCTTCAACAAAATAGTAACAAATTGAATTAAACAGTATATAAAAAGGGATATCAGGGGTGCCTGGGTGGCTCAGTCAGTTGAGCATTGGACTCTTGATTTCAGCTCAGGTAATAATCCCACAGTTCACAGGATGGAGCCCCATGTTGGGCTCTACACTGACAGCATGGAGCCTTCTTGGGGTTCTTTCTCTCTCTCTCCACCTCTATCTCTCAAAATAAATATTTTAAAATTTTTTTCAAAAAGATTAAAAAAAAAAGTGCATCACAGTCAAATTGGGATTATCCTAGGAATGCAGGCCTGGTTTAAAAACTTACTTTTTAATGTATTTTTAAATGTTTATTTTTCAGAGAAAGCATGTGCAAGAGCATGTACAAGTGGGGCAGGGGCAGAGAGGGAGACAGAAGATCCTAAGCAGACTCTGCCCTGTCAGCACAGAGCCCAATGTGGGACTTGAACTCACAAACTGTGAGGTTTGACCTGGGCCTCAGTTGGATGCTCAACCAACTGAGCCACCCAGGTACCTAAAACTTATGTTGTTGGGTTTAAGTTTATTTATTTATTTTGAGAGAGAGAAAGAGAGCATGCACACATGCATGAACAAGGAGTGGCAGAGAGGGAGAGACAGAATTCCTAGCAGGCTCCAGGCTGTCAGCCCAGAGCCCAACACAGGGCTCTGTCTCAGGAACCAGGAGATTATGACCTGAGCCAAGATCGAGAAACGGTCGGTTACCTGACTGAGCCACCCAGCTGCCCCTGGTTTTATTTTGTTTCTTAAGATTTTATTTTTAAATAATTTCTACACCCAATATGGGGCTTGAATTTACGACCCTGAATTAAGAGTTGCAGGCTCCACAGACTGAGTCCCTAAAACTTATGTTTACACAAAAACCTGTACATGACTATTTATGGCAGCCTTATTCAAAATTACCAAAAACTGGAAATAATTTAAATGTCCCTCAACTAGTGAATGGATAAACAAACT
The DNA here is from genome assembly GCF_008692635.1 of Crocuta crocuta. Lineage (NCBI taxonomy): Eukaryota > Metazoa > Chordata > Mammalia > Carnivora > Hyaenidae > Crocuta > Crocuta crocuta. Next base: position 2,094,203 of record NW_027530847.1, read on the forward strand.
GTGGTACTTATCATACAAATGAACACTATTTAGAGATAAAAAGAAATAAATTTCTGACACTCAACCTAATATGGATGAATTTCAAAGAAGGTACAAGGGGTACCTGGCTGGTTCAGTCAGTAGAACATGTGACTCTTGATCACGGGGTTTAAGCCCCATATTGGGAGTAGAGATTATTTAAAAAAAAAAAAAGAAGCCAGACTCAAAAGATTACATATCCTATAATTCCACTTACAGGATTTTTTTTTTAATGTTTTATTTATTTCTAGGAGAGAGAGAGAGAGAGAGAGCGTGAGCAGGGGAGGGTCAGAGAGAGAGGGAGTCACAGACTCTGAAACAGGCTCCAGGCTCTGAGCTGGCAGTCAGCACAGAGCCCGACGCGGGGCTCGAACCCACGAACCGCGAGATCATGACCGAAGCGAAAGTCGGACGCTTAACCGACTAAGCCACCCAGGCGCCCCGACAGGATTTTTTTAAAGGCAAAATTATAGGAACAGAAAATAGATTTGTGTCATCAGACACTTACGGTAGGGGTAAATCATGAGTGTAAAAGGTCACAGGGAAATTCTAGGGCTGATGGAACTGTTCTTCATCTTGTTTATCATGATGGTTATATGATTGTATGCTTTTACAATGCATAGAACTGTACAGTTTTCAAAGTTCCAAGTTATTTTATGTAAATTTTTCAACAGTGAATTTAAAAGTGAAAAATTTGGGTTAGGGATCCGACTCTTGGTTTCAGCTCAGGCCATGATCTCAGGGTTCTGGCTTCGAGCCGTGTACTGAGCTCTGTGCTGACAGCACGAAATTCTCTGTCTCCCTCTCTCTCTGCCCCTCCCCTGCTCGTGCTTTCTCTCTCTGAAAATAAAGAAATATTAAAAAATAATAAAATAATATAAAAGTGAAATACTGAGGGACACCTGGCTGGCTAAGTTGGTAGAGCATGCAACTCTTGATCTCAGGATCATAAGTTCAAGTCCCCCATTGGGCAAATAGTTTATTTATTTATAACCTTTTAAAAGTTTATTTACTTATTTTGAAAGAAAGAGAGTGAGCAAGGGAGGGGCAGAGAAGCAGAGAGAAAGAGAATCCCAACCAGGCTGCACACTGTCAGCACAGAGCCCGATGTGTGGCTTGAATCCACAAACAGTGAGATCATAACCTGAGCCAAAACCAAGAGTCAGTCGCTTAACCAACTGAACCACCCAAGCGCTCAAAAGTGTTTATATTTTAAAAATAAATAAAATCTTTAAAAACTAAATTAAAATTTTAAAAAATAAGTAAAAGTAAAAATTTGAAGTATAATGTATAGGTATGTCAAGATGCACAAATCTCAAGCATACAGCTCAATGAATTATTTCAGACTTAACACCTATAACTACTGCTTATATCATTTTCCACCACCCTAAAAGGCTCCCTAGTTCCCTTTCCAGTCAATACCCCACCCAAAGGTTACCGCTATTCTGACTTTTATCATTATAGCTATATGATTGGTTTTTGTTTAACAGCTCTATTAAGATATGACTCATATGCCATACATTCACCCATTTAAAGTGTGTAATTTGGTACTTTTTAGTACAGTCACAGAGTTGTGTAACAAGTACCAGAATCTCTAACTTTAGAACATTTTTGTCATCCCAAAAAGAAACCCCATACTCATTATCAGTGATTCCTCATCCTGCCCTTCCCCAAGTCTTATGATTGTTTTCTTTTATTTTTATTTTTTAAGTTTATTTATTTCTTTTTAGTAATCTCTATACCCAATGTGAGACTCAAACACACAACCTGAAGATCAAGAGTTGCACACTCTTGCCAACTGAGCCAGCCAGGTGCTCTCCCATGATTGCTTTTTTATAAACTGTATCTCTTTTGAGGGGCGTCTGGCTGGCTCAGTTGGTAGAGTACGTGACTCTTGGTCTCAGGGTCATGAGTTCAAGTCCCAGGTTGGGTGTGGAGCTTACTTTAAGAAAAAAAAAAAAAAAGAGNAGAGAGAAAGCATGAGTGGGGGAGAGGCAGAGAGAGAGAGAATCCCAAGCAGACTTTGTACTGTCAGCATGGGAACCTGATGGAGGGCTGAAACCCACAAACTGTGAGATCATGACCAGAGCTAAAATCAAGAGTCAGATACTTAACTGACTTCACCCAGGTGCCCCAGCATATAACTCTTGATCTCAGCTCAGGCCTTGATCTCAGGGTCATGAGGCCCCACATTGGTCTATGTGCTGGGCATGAAACTTATCTGAAAAAAAAAAAAAAGGAAAAAGAAACAAAAACTTTATTGAGGCACACTGTTTATGTGCAATGAGACATGTCAATTTAAAGGTCTCAATTTGATGAATTTTGACAGTTGTAGATACCTGTGAAATCACCAGCATTATCAAGATACATAACATTTCCATCACCCCTGGAAGATTCCTCCTGTTCTTTTGTAATCCATCCTTCCATCTGTACCTGGATCCAGGGACCCACTGATTTACTTTGTCACTATGCATTGGTTTGCATTTTCTAGAATTGTACGTAAATGGACTCATACAGCGGTTTTATCAGCTGTTTTATCTGGCTTCTTTCATCCAACATAATGATTTAAAAAAATTTTTTTAATGTTTAATTTATTTCTGAGAGAGAGAGAGAGAGAGAAAGCGTGAGCAGGGGAGGGTCAGAGAGAGAAGGAGATACAGTATCTGAAACAGGCTCCAGGCTCTGAGCTAGCTGTCAGCACAGAGCCCGATGCAGGGCTTGAACCCACCAACCAAGAGATGATGACCTGAGCCGAAGTCGGGTGCTTAACTGACTGAGCCACCCAGGCACCTCCATCCAACATAATGATTTTGGGATTCATCTATGTTGTTGTATCTACCAGTAATTTTCCTTCCTTTCTGTTGCCAGGTAGTATTCCATTATTTGGATACACCACCTTCCACTGTTTTTGACAATAAAATTTTCTTGCTAAAGACCTGGGCAGGCCTGACCTCAAACCTATAGCTTTCCCAAGTTCTGTTTGATTTCAGATGTAGAGGAAATGAATTAGTTCCACAGGTTCAATACTTCATTTTTGCTTAAGAAATGGTAGGGTGTGTATATGTGTTGAAGGTGGGGAAGAGAGAGGCCCTCTGGAAACATCAAAGCCACAGAGCATCAGTCTGTGGTTGATTGGTTACGTAAGGTACAATTTCATTGATTTGGTTACCTAAGGCCTAGTGGCTCAGGAACACTAACATTTAGGAGTTAGAGTCAGGACCAGGTGCCTTATAATTTTTCTTTTTAAAGATTTCTTTTTTTCTTTTTCTTTTTTTAATATTTTTATTTATTTCTAGGAGAGTGAGTGAGAGACAGTGTGAGCAGGGGAGGGTCAGAGAGAGAGGGAGATACAGACTCTGAAACAGGCTCCAGGCTCTGAGCTGGCAGTCAGCACAGAGCCCGACGAGGGGCTCGAACCCACGAACCGCAAGATCATGACCTAAGTGAAAGTCGGGCGCTTAACCGACTAACCCCTCTTTTTAAAGATTTCTTTAGAGGCATCTGGGTGGCTCAGTTGGTTAAGCATCCACTTCAGCTCAGGTCATGGTCTCATGGTTCATGCTCCATGTGGGGCTCTGTGCTCACAGCTCAGCACCTGGAGCCTGCTTCAGATTCTGCGCCTCCCTCTCTCTCTGCCCCTTCCCTGCTCGTGCTCTGTCTCTCTCTGTCTCTCAAAAATGAATAAACATTTAAAAAAACATTTTTTTTAAGATTTCTTTAAAATTTCTTAAAGTAATATCTACACCCAACATGGGGCTTTAAACTCACAACCCTGAGACCAAGAGTCTCAGGCTCCACCGACTTAGCCTGCCAGGCGCCCCAGGACCAGGGGCCTTATAAACTGAATTTTATTTCACCTTTGTAACAGTTCCATTTTCCAGCCCAAGGAACTAAGTCTCTGAAAGGTTAAGAGACTCACCAAAAATTTTGCCTGTGTAAGAAGCTTAGTCTTAGGTGACAGAATTCTGACTTTCTTGGGGCACCTGGCTGGCTCAGTTGGTGGGGCATGTGACTCTTGATCTCAGGCTTGCTGAGTTTGAGCCCCACGTTGGGTGTAGCCCCACTTTTAAAAAAAAATTAAAATGAAAACAACAACAACAACAACAGAATTCTGACATTTTCTCACAACCTTCTGAAGGAATTATAGACTTGATAGGCCTAAGGAAATTGCTTATGGCCCTGGCTTTTTCTTGTCCAAACCAAGTGATTGTTTTTCTTTAACTAGTGACTAAGAGGATAAAGATGGGTGGCAGGGAGAAACGCATGCTGCCTACCATCTGCACTGGCCATGCCCCTTCTGCTAATGTATGATAAACACAAGGCCAGGCCAGATGACAGTCAGTGAGGGGAAGCGATTTAAAGATATATGATCCTTGTTGGATAAACAGGAGCCCGAAATGTCCGTGGTGCTTTAGAAAGCCTGCCTGTGCACTGGAGACGTTTTTGGCATGACTGCGGCTTTTCTAGTAAGCAAGGCTTTTTCTCCGTAGAAGGCTGAAAAGTCCAAGAGCCCCCAGTAAGAAAGATGAACAAGCTGAGTTATACTATTAAGATTTATTATTATTTATGATCATGGGAGGAATGTGAGCATACTCACCGTGAGGAGTTTGTGTGCTCTAACAAGATTAGGAAGCAAATGAAAATCACTCTTAATTCTTAACATTGAAAAATAAATGCACTCATCATTTTACTGTATAGCCTTTTTAATTTTTTTCTACTCATGAGTATGTTTTCATAATTGAGGTCATGCTGTTAATACATGTCTGCCTCCTGCCTTTTTCGCTATTATATTCACAGCATTTCTCCATGTCACTAAAAATTATTCATAAATGTCACTTTAGTGGCGGTCATAGGATATTCTACTTTTGGTAGAATCCAACACCTATAATCATTAAGGCTGCTGCTTTTTAAATTTTTTTCTATTATAAATAATGCCTCATTGAACATCACTATGCATCAGTGATACTTATTTTCTAATCCTGAGAACAGATTTTTCAAAATGGAATTACTGGATCAAGTAGGGGCAACACTTACAGTTTTACAACATCCTGTATCCATCAGTAGTACTTGAAGGTGCTCATCTCCCAACACCCTAATAACGGCTATGAAAATTATTGTAGAACGTTTCCAAATTTATGGATGAAAATGTGATACGTTGCTAATGGCCAGTTTTGCTCCCTGCCGGGTAGGTAAATTCATGAGACTCAGAAGTGCCCAAGAAGAGGAAGTGGAGGCCACCCCAAGGCAGTAGATTTCCTGCCTCGTGGGCCCTAAGACAGAGGCTGGCTTCTCTCAGCTTCCAGACTGTGCTTCACCCCATTGACTTTACAGAATCCATGTCTTTTTCCTTATACTCACTTCCGCTGTCCAGGCAGAAGTTCTCATCACGTCTTTATTTTTTTTGTCTCCCCTTATCACAAAATATGTCATGCCTGCAGACTTGTACATGGCTTATTACCAAGGTCTCCTAATTAGGTTTCCTGCCTCTAAGTTTCTCCCTTCACTAACTGTCTTCTGCAACTTTAAGATCTGACCACATTTGGGGCGCCTGGGTGGCTTAGTCGGTTAAGCGTCCGACTTTCCGANTCTGACCACATCTCACCTCTGATGTAGTCTCCCTGCCCATTCTCCAGCCTCCTTTAACTGTTAACTGGATGCTCATTGCCTGACAGGAACTATTTGAGCCTGTGCATGCACACTCCAACCTCACTTATGCGTATCTTCTGCCTCCCTGCCTTTCTCTACAGCCACACAGAAATACTCACAGGAGCTATGTTGATTGAATGTTTCCTGTGTACCAGGTACTATGTGCAAAGTTCAAGCCACAGCTCACAGTCCTGCTGGGTTGAGTGCTATCATATTATCCCATTTACCCGATGAGAAGACTGAGGCCCACAAGGATCAAGTGATTTGCACTAGTGTACACAGCTGGTAAGTGACTGATCCCAGAACCTATGTTTTCACCCCAGGTCCCCACACTTGGTCTTCTCCAGATAGCACTGTCTTCCAGGCCGTTGCCATTTTAGTCCCTGGAATTTCTTTAGGCCTAGAGGTAAATAAATCTTAAAGTCCTGACTAACTGTTGTCATGTTCTTCTGCTTCTATTTATTTCTCCAGGTACCCTGGTCCTTCCAGACAAAACAGGATCCCTTGTATAGAGCATAGATCCCATAAACCCCACTGCAGCACATGTTTATTTTTTAATTTAAATTTTTTTTAAGTAGGCTCCATGCCCAATGTGGGGCTTGAACTCATGACCCTGAGATCAAGAGTCTCTACTGACTGAGCTAGCCAAGAGCCCCTGGAGCACGGTTTGTCAACAGGAGAATAAGGATAAATAAACTGTGCTATATTCCCACAATGGAATACTACGTAGCAATGACAGTGAATCAGCTATTGCTGTACAGACCACAGAAATTAATCTCACATAATGTTGAGTTCAAGAAGCCAGACACAAAATCCACTGTGTGATTCCATTGCATATACAATTTCTAAAATAAGTAAAACTAATCTGTGCTGTTAGCAGTCAGGATAGTGGCGACCCTTAGGATGACGGGAAGGATAGTGACGAGGCTGGCCCTCCAGGAAGGTGGGCTGGTGATAATTCTGATTCTTGATCTGGGTGCTCACCTTCATATAGGTGTGTTCAGCTTGAGAAAATTCACACTTAGTATTTGTGCTCTATGTACTGTCCCTCACTAAGAAATCAAAAACAAAAGAAAACAAATACTTCGAAGACTCCTCAGTGTCTTGGAAATAAAATTCCAGCTGCCCACCAGGACCTACAAGCCCTATACTGCCTGGCCCTTATTTATATCTCAGACCCACCCCCACCCCCACCCCTCTCAACTCTTCTTTACCTGTCCCCTTCAGCCTTTCAGACCCTCAGCCACACTACGCTTTCAGCTCAGTGGGGAGACTGGGCTGCCACTTAGAGACCGGGGAAAGGATGTTATAGCCTGAAGCAAGAGAACAGGTATGAAAGTGTTCAAGTACTCCCTAGAGAGCTCTGATTTGCTTTTTTTTTTCCCTTTAAACAATTGGCCACAAGCCACACTAAAAGAGAAGAAAAACCCATAGATTTAGAGCTCCCTCTAAGAACATGGAAAAGACTCATCTCACTCATAGACCACTCAGAGCAGATGCCATGCTTATGCAACTGAATGAGCCGGGGCATTCAGACAGCTCCCTGACTGTCAATTCTGATTGTATGTGGGGGAGTGGTACAAGAGACACACTTTAAGTCTGTTACTAATTTGGGGCCAGCCATTACCTCTGAGCCTCATTTCCTCATCTGCAAAGTCAGATAATAACAGTGCCTGCCTTAGGGGCCATGGGTATTAGATGAGATAACCATATTAGGTGTGTGGCATGGTTCTTAGCACAGGCTTGTGCTTCCTTCCTTCCTTGACTGAACACCTACTATGTGCAGCGTACTGGGGATATAATAGTGAATGAGATAGCAAAAATCCCTGCCCCATGGAGTCACTATTCTCTGGAGAGGACACAGACAATGGACTGGCAGTGAGCAAGTCAATAAATACTATGATAGGTGCTCTGAGGAAAAATAAGACAAAGGCATGAGGGCCCACTGAGTGCTGTTTGTTTTATATAAGGTGACAAAGGCTTCTCGGAAGTGGGTATTTCTGTTCCTAAAACTGTAAGAGGGTAAGAAGGAGAGAGAGAGAAAAAGAAAAAGGAAGGCAAGAAAGCTCCTAGAAGTTGTGTGAGTTAACAGTGGGCTCCTGGTTGGGGCACCTGGGTGGCTCAGTTGGTTGAGCGTCCAACTTCTGCTCGGGTCATGATCTCATGGTTTATGGTTTCAAGCCCCACATCGGGCTTTGTGCTGACAGCTAGCTCAGAGACTGGAGCCTGCTTCAGATTCTGTGTCTCCCTCTCTCTCTGACCCTCCCCTGCTCACGCTGTCTCTCTCTCGCTCAGAAATAAAAAANGGCTCCTGGTGGAGGGTAGCAGGAGCAAAGGCCCTGAGGCAGGAGTGTGTATGGCACAGAAAGGACACCCAAGTATGTGTCTGGGCAAGGGGTTCAGGGCCAGATAAATGGGGCTCAGTAGGCAGCAGTAAGGAAATTTGTTGCAGGTGAATTTCAGAGCCACTAAACAGTTTGGAGCAGAGTAGTGACAGGATTTCCATGCCCCTGGGGTGAAGACTATCCTGGAGGAGGCAAAGGGGGGAAGCTGGGAGGGCATAATAGTGGCTCAGACCAAGGCAACAGCAGGCCAATGGTGAGGAGGGGTTGGAGTGTATGTATTTATATATATATACACACATATAAATTATATATATAATGTATATGTACACATATACATTATATATATATAATGTATATATACTTAAGATTTAAAAATTTTAGGTAATCTCTATATCCAACGTGGTACTCAAACTTACAACCCCAAGATCGAGAGATCAAGAGTCACAAGCTCCACCAACTGAGCCAGCTGGGTGCCCCTCAAGATGTATTTTAAAGGTGGAGCCAAAAGGATTTACTGATCGCTCCTTCGTAGGGCATAGGAAAAGAGAAAGGTAAAGGATGATTCTAAGGCTTGGGGTCATACAGCTGAAAGGCGGGAGCAACCGGCCCCTGAGGTGGAGACAGCTGATGAATGGACAGACACATCCTGGAGGCAAAAGCAAGAAATCAGGTTGGGGGGGGGGGNATTCAGGTTCAAGGATGTTGACTTTGGGATGCCAGTGGACAGTCATATGGAGATATACTCCAGAAGTGAGGTGGGACCACAGAGGATGCATCTTGTTTAAAATACTCTGAATGTGGGGTGCCTGGGTGGCTTAGTTGGTTAAACGTCCGACTTTCGNCTCTGAATGTGACCTATTTATGCCTTTCAGCCCCTGGTGCAGCTGAGCCTCGGCGTTGAGCGGTTGCTAATGCTCCCCTCCCCTCCACTCCGGGCCTCCCATCTGGCGCACCTTCCCCAGGTGTCAGCTGTGCTGGAAACTGCTCATCCCAGGCTCAGACATGTTGTGTGACCTCAAACCACCTCTGGGAGGTGGTGGGGACAGGGGCCGAAACTCCCAGCATCTTCCCTCCCTCATCCACATCCGGGCCCCAGGAGGCTCCTGCTGGTGGCTAGGGCAGAATTGGGTGCAGCTGTTTGCTTTACAACGAGGACAATTGCGCCCACCCCCTCAGTGCTCCAGGGCACAGCTCCACACCTGTTCCCCACCCTCCTGCCCAGGTGCAGAGAACAAAAGAACACCCACTCACCAAGGTTATTACCTTGAAGAGGGCGGGGAGAAAGACTGCCTTAGGGAGAGCCCTATTTGGGAAAGGGAGAAAAACTCCGGGGAATTAGAAGGTTTGCATCTGCACGGTTTAATACATACAGCTTTCTTTGGTATTGAGAATGTTCTATATCTATACTGCCAGGTACGACAGCCACCGGAACTTGTGGCTATAAAGGACTTAAAATGTGGCTGGTGTGACTGAGGAGCTCAAGTTCCAATTAAATTTAAATTTAAATAGCCACCTGTGCCTAGAGGTTGCCTTATTGAACAGCACAGGTTTAACAGTTGGCTCTGTTACACATGTACATGATGCTACATAGCAAGTAACATCTGTTGAGCACACACTTTGTGCCAGGTACACTGCATGCGTTCTCCTATTTACTCCCCACTACTACTCTGTTAGGAGTGTAGGAAAGGTGTTATTGTCCCCATTTTACAGATGAGGAAACTGAGGGTCAGAATGCCAACAACATTTGGCCAATGCTCCAGAATAAGGAAGTGCTGGAGGCTGAAAGGGAACACCCAAAATCACATTTTCAAACCCCACTCAGCTAAAATACACCCAAAGACCCCTGCGGGCTTTGCAACTTCTAGCTCTCTACAAATGAATGGAGTGTGTAAATTGCTAAAGGAATGCAAATCAGCCTACATTTGGGGGACAAAGCTCAGATTCTCTGGTCACACCCAGCATCTTTCT
>NW_027530847.1:2104213-2115504 GCF_008692635.1 Crocuta crocuta
GCCCTCCCATACCCTGGCCAGCTGCCGAGGGCACCTTCTCCGATCCTAGGCAAGGCCTGCGGGGAGCAGGATAGCCTGGGCGGTCGGTGGAGGATGCTGGGGAGGTCTATCCTGAGTGACCTAGAAGTGGCGTGAGAGGCAGTAGTGGAAAACAGGAAATTAGCAGCTTCTGTGGAGGTCTCCTTGGTGCCAGGCTTTTCTGGGGGGCGGGGGGGGGTGGGAGATTTGAAAAATTCCTTCCATTCACTTCTCCCACAGTCCCCGTGGTAATAATAATAATAATAATAATGATAATGATTATTAGTAAAAGTGGTAACCTAGCGGCTCAACCCGCCTGTTTGGAATGGAAACGATATCGTTATCTCCGTTCCTCAGGACCACCTGGGGAACCAAGGATTTTTATTCTCTACCTTTTCGGAAGGAGGAGCCTGAGGCTCAGAATGGTTGATATTCGTGCAGCATGGAAGACTTAGAAAACTTCCCTGCCTCCCCTTAGTCTCCCACTCTTACTTCCTACTTAAAGTTTTTTTTTTTAATTTTATTTCTGAGAGAGAGAGACAGCATGAACAGGGGAGGGTCAGAGAGAGAGGGAGACACAGAATCTGAAACAGGCTCCAGGCTCTGAGCTGACTGTCAGCATAGAGCCTGACGTGGGGCTCGAACCCACGAACCGTGAGATCATGACCTGAGCTGAAGTCGGACGCTTAACCGACTGAGCCACCCAGGCGCCCCTCTACTTAAAGTTTTATTTTAGGGGGTTGCAAATTATAGCCCTTGCCTGCCACACTGTTTTTTATGTGGTGTGTGTGTGTATTCTTTTTACTGTTTATGAAGTGTTTACACCTTTAACTGTTGAGAAGACAAAAGTAAGAATGTGTTTGTGATATGTGAAACTTAACATGAAGTTCAAATTTTAGGTCTGTAAGTGAAGGGTTTTCTGTTGTTTGTTTCTAAGTAGGCTCTGCACCCCAGCCCAAGGTGGGACTTGAGCTCAACGAGCCTGAGTCAGATGCTGTACCAAGGAGGCCAGCCAGGCACCCCATTAAGTGAAGGTTTTTTTGAATGCAGCTGACTTTTGTTTACGTATGGTCTATGTCTAATTGCGACAACAGCGGCAGCCTATGTTTTACTGTTTTTTTTTTTTTCCTAGGAGAGAGAGACAGAGACAGCGTGAGCAGGGGACGGTCAGAGAGAGAGGGAGATACAGACTCTGAAACAGGCTTTGAGCTGGCAGTCAGCACAGAGCCCGACGCGGGGCTCGAACCCACGAACCGTGAGATCATGACCTGAGCGAAAGTCGGACGCTTAACCGACTAAGCCACCCAGGCGCCCCTTACTGTTTGTTTTTAGAAGAGGTTTACCCACTCCTACCCTACCCCTTACCCTGGAGATGGCTCCAGAGGGAGACTGGGGACCCAAACTCAGGGTCCTCTCAGGGTCCTTCTCCTGGCAGTCCCTGACCCTTGGCTGCTGTTGATCCTAGCAGATCTATGTCCATCCTGAGAGCAGGAGTGTGTTATGGTATTCATGCATTCATTCCACAAACAGGCCTGGAGCACCTGCTGTGTACCAGGCACTGGTCTGGGCAGGAGGTACAAAGCAGATGTGATCCTTATCTACGGATATCAACAGTCACCCAGCTATTTCTAAATACAAACAGTACAGAGTGCTGTGAGCAGGGTGGATGGAAGTTGGAGAGCATTTGACAAGGGAGCCAGGTTAATCTGGCCATCAGAAGATCTTCCCAGAAAAGGTGATGGTAACATTTGAGGTCTGAAAAATTAGTAGGGTTCTAGATTGTAGGTATCCCCTTTTAGACTCACTTTCCCATTTCAATTCCTTTTCCCATTTCAAGTCTAGATCTTGACTCACGTGAGATCCCTGACTTAGGGAGAGGGGCACAGCTAGAGAGGCGAGACATTCCCCTCTCCATCATGAGTTGAAGCATTGAGTCAGGCACAGAAGGGAGGTAGATAAGTTGGCAATCACTTTTTTAAAAATGATTGCATGGTACTTTTATGTAATAATTACAACAGTTTATTCATTATGTTATTGAATATAATTGGTTCGTTTGTAAACATTCAGCAAATATTTATTGAACATCTGTGTGCCAAGCTCTGTTCTAGGTCTTGGGGATACAGTAAGCAAGACAGATGAAAACCCCTGTCCTGGTGGAGCTTCTTAACAGTCTGGTACAGGAGGCAGTAAATAATGTATTAGGTGTGTTAAGTGGTGACCACCACCATGGAGAAAAATAAAGCAGGAGCAGGTGGCAGACCATTTGAAACAGGGAGATAAGAGAAGGCCTCCCTGAGAAGGTAGCAGTTTAAGCAGAGAGCTGAGGATCTGTGTGGGTGTCTGGGGGGAAGCACACATTGATGAAACACTAAGATGCCAGCCATGAAATTCGAATCAATAGCATTCTCAAGTCATGAAATTCTAAGTAATAGAACTCTGGGGCCGTGGAATGCTAATCAATATTTCTCTGGTGCCATAAAATTCTAATCAATAGAATTCTCTGGTTGTGAAGTTCTAACTAATAAAACTCTGAAACCATGAAATTCTAATCAATTAGGAAATCTCCCCAGGGTGCCTGGCTGGCTCAGTCAGAACATGTGACCCATGAGCTCCGGGTCCTGAGTTCAATCCCCACATTGGGTGTAGGGCTTACTTAAAAATCAGTCAGTCCAGTCAGAAAACGTACATGTGAAAGCAGCTGGAGTGGGAGTTAATCAAGTGAAGGGAGGAATAATGCCCAGGAGGAAGGAACAAATAGCATGTACAAGAGTCCTGTGGCAGGAGGGTAGAGAGGTTGAGAGCTAGAAACTGCCCCTTACCCAGCCATTCAGTTGGTAAGACAAACTGTCACAAAGGTATCTGTTTCTCTACCTGTGAGCCATGACATCTGAGTTTCAGCAGCAGGAAAGCTGGTAAAAATAGCATGCATAGATGCAACCGTAATCTCAGGGTCTTAAGTTCAAGCCCCACGTTAGCCATAATAAATAAATAAATAAATAAATAAATAAATAAATACCTTTAGGATAATTTGATATTGCTGTGATATCCAAGTGCATGCCTATTTTCTCAGTAATTCATTTTATATCTATTTTACAAAAAGTATCATACCCTTGTTGCATCTTGTTTGTTGCATGACTTTGTATTGTACTTTGTTTTGTGTGGCTTGTATGAAGGCAAGTTAAATGCATAGTGAAATGTCATTGAATTTTAAATCCTGAACCTGTCTTACAATTATGTTAATTTGTTTTATTACTGAATAAAGCTGACTTTGTGGAAACACAACTCTGTAAGGTCTTTGGAGTCTCAGCTCCATGCCTCTTGGCTTCTATTCTGTCCTCTTGTGTTTTCCTCCCCTCTGCATCTGTGCAAACGGAGGCTCTAAAAGGGTTTAACTTTTCCCAAAGTCCCCCAGGAAGCATCAGGCAGGGTAAAGTCTAGGTTACCAAGCCTCTTCATTCTTTAGTTTCTACCACCTGGCAGCTGTGTGACCTTGAGCAAGTTCCTTAACCTCTCTGAGCTTGGTTCTTCCCTTTTTCAAAAAAGGAAAGAAATCAATCTTACCTCCCAGCATTCTTAAGAGAATTAAATGAAACAATATGTGTTTAGCATACTGACAAGCTCTCAAGGTCAGCAAAGCTCTCAAGGTCAGCTATTGCTGCTGTTGCTCTCTTGTTACTATAATTAGTGTAACCATAATAATTATTATTATTCACAATTATAATTAATTTTAGCCCAGGCCTCTTTCCCCTGCCTTTAAAGAATGCTTTGTGGCCTGAGCCCTGACTCTAAAACATAAGCTGGTTTCTATCCCCCTCTCTGCATGTCTGAAGTCTAAGGTGATCACTGGAAGGAGGAGGTGATAAAAGGGCAGGGCACACACAGGAAGGGGTGCTGGGAATCTGGAGGCCAGGATGACCCAGAGCCACCTCTTTTTTTTTTTTTAAGATTTGATTTTATTTTATAACTTTATTTTTTATTTTATTTTTTTTAATTTTTTTTAAATGTTTTTTATTTATTTCTGAGAGAGAGAGAGAGAGAGCGTGAGCAGGGGAGGATCAGAGAGAGAGGGAGTCACAGACTCTGAAACAGGCTCCAGGCTCCGAGCTGGCAGTCAGCACAGAGCCCGACGCGGGGCTCGAACCCACGAACCGTGAGATCATGACCTGAGCGAAAGTTGGACGCTTAACCGACTGAGCCACCCGGGCGCCCCTATTTTTTATTTTATTTTTAATGAGAGAGCGAGCAAGCAGGGGGAAAGGGGTAAGGGGAGAGAGAGAGAATCCCAAACAGGCTCCACACTTACAAGGGGCTCCATCCCACAACCCTGGGATCATGACCTGAGCTGAAATCAAGAGTCGACGCTCAGCCTACTGAGCCACCCAGGCGCCCCTAAAGATTTTGTCGTTAAGTAATCTCTACACTCAGTGTGGAACTTGAACTCACAACCCTGAGATTAAGAGTAGCACGTTCCACCAACTGAGCCAGCCAAGCAGCCAGGCATCCCTTCTTTCCTTTTAAATTTTAAATTCAGTATCGTAAACATACAGTGTTATATTAGTCTCAGGCGTACAATGTTAAATTTTTTTTTTTAATGTTTTATTTATTTCTAGGAGAGAGAGAGAGAGCATGAGCAGGGGAGGGTCAGAGAGAGAGGGAGTCACAGACTGAAACAGGCTCCAGGCTCCGAGTTGGCAGTCAGCACAGAGCCCGACGCGGGGCTCGAACCCACGAACCGCGAGATCATGACCTAAGCGAAAGTCGGACGCCTAACCGACTAAGCCACCCAGGCGCCCCAGGCGTACAATGGAGTGATTCAACAATTCTGTACATTACTCAACGCTTATCACGGTATGGTATAGGTAGTCTTAATCCTATTCACCTGTGTCCACCCCCCCTCCCTTCTAGGTCACCCCTTGGTATGTGTATATGTGTGGGCTGACTTGGCTTTTTTGGGGACCCACAAGCAAATGTGAATGCCTGGTAAGAGCCTACCTGGCTTGGGGCTGGCTGGTCCCTAAAGGTGGCTTTGGGGGTCCCAGGGGGTCCCAGGAGACCAAGATGAAGCTCACACAGCTGCAGAAGCATCTGCAGCCTGGGAAGAAGGTGCCACTGGTGAAGCTCAGAGATGGTGCAGAAACTGTGGCCCTGTGATCACCCCCCCACGATGCCAGAAGCACCTGTAGCAGGTCAGACTCCAAGTAATGTGGGAGGCCCCTCCCTGGGCTGTGCCCATGGCTTGGAGAGAGAAGGGGACACAAGAAAGGACAGCAGAGAAGTGGTCTGAGGAACTCTTTTATTCCCTGGGAGCAGAGGGCGCCAAGAATGGGCACTGGCTTAGAGTCCTGATGAGTTCTGGTTTCGAATTCTGACTCTACTTCATGTGAATGGGGGCATTCCGACTCTGTAACCAGACAGACCAAACACCAATATTTGGCCAGCATTATTAGCTTTGTGACTTTGGACAAAAGCCCTGACTTCTCTGAGACTCCATTTTCAAATCAGTGAGCAGGACCTATACCTACTCCCTGGGGTGTGAGGACCCCAAGGATAGTGTGGGACCTGGCACATGGCAAGTGCTCATTAAATCTTGGTTATTGTCATCATGGAGTTACTCAGACGTTCTGATCTGCAGCGTCCTCATCTAGTGAACTGTTGGGATCAAGGTAAGGTCACGTGCAAGGCAGTGAATGGTAGGGACTTGGAGTTTCAGCTCTGGGGGCAGATCCCAGTTCTGCCTTGTGTGACTGTGGGCAGGTCCCTGGACCTTCTGAGTCTCCACTTCCTTTTCTGCATAATGGGAAGGGTTTTAACGTTTGGAAGTGCATGGTCCTCAGTAGAGGGTTAGTGGGCCTCCATTGTCTTCATCCAGATGCTGCTGCCCAACTTGTGTAGGCTGACCCGCTGACCTTCTGACCAATTTTTTTTTTTTTGCACAAACATCTGAACAGTTGTTACTTCCTTAATTCTGGAAATGGGATTATTCCTCCTCCTTTTTCTTGGGTGGCAAAATTGAGGGCTCAGACAAGTGAAGGGACTTGTCAAAATACCACACAGACCTAGCTCCTGGATCATGGACTTGAGCCTGACCTTCCTTTCTTCCTTAAGCTCTGGAGATGTTTCCTTTTTTAATTTATTTTAATTTTTTCTTTAATTTTTTCTTTAAATTCTAGTTAGTCGACATACAGTGTAATATTGTTTTCAGGAGTGGAATTTAGTGATTTATCACTTACGTATAACACCCAGTGCTCATAACGACAAATGCCCTCCTTCATACCCATCACCCATTGAGCCCATCCCCCACTCACCTCTCTCCATCAACCCTCAGTTTGTTCTCTATTGTAGAGTTTCTTATGGTTTGTTTCCCTCTCTTCCTCCCCCCCTTCCCTTATGTTCATCTGCTTTGTTTCTTAAATTTCATTTATTTTTTTAAATGCAGAAAATCATGTAAGATGACTTGCATTAAGGAATTAGCATTAAAAAACACACAAACAAACACACACCCCTGAGGATGGCTATTACCCCAAAAACAGAAACTAACAAGTGTTGGTAGGGATGTGGAATTGAAACTCTTGAGTACTGCTAATGGGAATATAAAATGGTACTATGGAAAATGGTATGGCAATTTTTCAAAAAAATTAAATATAGAATTACCACATGATCCAGCAATTTCACTTTTGGATATATACTCAAAAGAATTAAAAGTAGGAACTCAGGGGTGCCTGGATAGCTCAGTTGGTAGAGTACATGACTCTTTTTTTTTTTTTTTTTTTTTTTTTTTATTTCTAGGAGAGAGAGAGAGACAGCGTGAGCAGGGGAGGGTCAGAGAGAGAGGGAGTCACAGACTGAAACAGGCTCCAGGCCCTGAGCTGGCAGTCAGCACAGAGCCCGACGCGGGGCTTGAACCCACGAACTGCGAGATCATGACCTAAGCGAAAGTCGGACGCTTAACCAACTAAGCCACCCAGGCACCCCTAGAGTACATGACTCTTGATCTTGGGGTCATGAGCCCAAGCCCCATATTGGGCATAGAAATTACTTAAAAGCAAGAAAAGGATGGGGCACCTGGGTGACTTAGTTGATCTGGAGTCCAACTCTTGATTTCAGCTAAGGTCATGATCTCACAGTTTGTAAGATCAAGCCTTAAGTCAGACTCTGTGCTAACATCTTGGAGCCTGCTTGAGATTCTCTCTCTGTCTCTCTCTCTCTCTCTCTCTCTCTCCCTCTCTCTGTCTGCCCATCCCCTCCTTTGGGATAAACAAACAAACAAAAAAGGAAGTAAAAAACAATTTTAGGAAATTAAAAAAAAATCATCTGGGTACCTTTTTCCCCAAATAACCAAATATTGCTCTACAATTTTAATCAAGTTACTTCAAATCTTTTTTGTTTTCCTTTTCAACAAAAATGATAAAACTGAAGTTGAAACCTCTTCTCCTCTATCCCACTGCTTTTGCTGCCTCCCCATAGAGGAGTTTGGTGTTTTTCACAAACGCTTCAGATGTTGGGTTTCCATAAATCCCATGAATGTTTTTATACTTGTATTTGTTTTCATATGAGTGTACTTACATTGCACTAAAATTGTATACAATATTATTTGTGTGTTTTAAAAATATCACATATTTCATCATATTTTTCCCACATCTTCCTGCAAATTGATTTTTTCCACTTAACCTTATGTTTGTAAGATTCATCCATTTTGAGTTCATTCCCTTTAGCTGCTACAGAGTTTTCCATTGTATAAACAGACCACGTTTCATTTGTTTATTGTCAAAGAGAGGTATTTGCCAAGGTGAGCAAACTATTTGGTTTGCAATAATTTCCTGTGGCAAATAGTAAGGTTATTTATTGGTTTACAGTCCTATCTTTCCAGGCAAGAATTTCCTGGAACAGATAGTCAAGTCATGTTGATATCAGGGGCCTCGTTTCTTGGCCCCTGTTAGTTGAGTAACATGGAGGAAGGTTTTCTAGGTTCTTGTATTTATCCATTCCCCGATTGATGGACATTTAGGTTATTGCCAATACTCTGTTATCACATCCAGTGCTGCATAACCATAAACACGTTGTGAGAGTTTCTCCGGGGCCCCCATACAGAAGCACAATTGCTAGCTAGCAAGATGTGAGCATCAGCAATTTTCCTAGAGTCCTGTATTCTCTGTAGCCCATCTCTGTGACTCCCAGAAGAGGCAAATCTCCCTCCACAGCCACCAGCACAGACGGCAGGAACTGCCAGGGCTTTGCCCACACCGGCTGCCTGCCCACCCGCCCACCCTCCCTTGTTCTGGCAGATTAACGGTGACCTGCGACCCTGACAGGCTGGCCACACTCCCGGCCAATTTCAGCCTGTCGAAAGGAGTCCCCAGGGGTGGTTAGGGCTTTGGGATGTGTTGGCCAGATGGGCCTGGGAGGTCTTGGGTTGGTTTATCCCAGGAGGCAGAGCAGGTGGGCAGCCCCCAGCACCCCCACCCCCATTTCCCCATCATGCATCACTGGGCTGGAGCTGGAGCCAGATGGTGGGGATGGGGCGGCCTTGCAGCTTCTGGCCTGACAAAGGAGCCTCTGTGCTGCTCCCCCGCCCTGACTGGTGTGGCTGGCCTAGTCTGACTGCCAATCACTCTCAGCCCTGGCCTGCCTTGCCCTGGGCAGCCTTTCTGCCTAGAAGGTCCCTTCCCCCATCCCATTTGTGGGGAAGTTGCCCAAGCAATGTTTCTGAAGAACCTTGGACTTGGAAACCCACTCAGCATCCACCTGAGAGTGAGCAAGTATGACCGAGGCAGTGTTGCCCCGTGGCTATGCCAAGTCATAGACTCAAATACACTAATAAGGGATGCCTGGGTTGCTCAGTTGGTTAAGTGTCCAACTTTGGCCTAGGTCATGATCTCGCCATTCCTGAGTTTGAGCCCCACGTCGAGCTCTTTGCTGACAGCTCAGAGCCTGGAGCCTGTTTCAGATTCTGTGTCTCCCTCTCTCTCTCTTTATGCACTTCCCTCACTCCCCCGCCCCTTCCTCTGTCTGTCTGTCTCTCTCAAAAATAAATAGTAAAAAAGCTTTTTTTAAACAAATTAAAAAAAAACAAAAAACAAAAATAAATGCACTAATAAGATCAAGTGTAATGGGCCAGGTAGGGATTACTGCAAACTGGTGCCTGGCATTCAGTGAGCCCTCATCAGTGGTCTCTACTATTGTTCCAGAGGGGGAACTGAAGCCTAGAGAGGAGCGTGCTTGCAGAAGAGTCTCCTGATTAGGAGAAAAGACTTGGGAGTCAGGCTCCCCCGAATTAATTCCAGATCTGCTCCTGAGAGTGAGTTCTTGGGATCACCAAAGCTCTCATTCCTCATCTGAAACGGGGCTAATTAAATCTTTATCAGAGAAAACAATCCTGAGGGAGAGGTAAGATGATGCCTGGAAAGCATCTGGTACAGAGTAAGCCCCCAGGACAGAGGGGCTAGTCTCATTATCCTGGGATCCAGAAAGAGGGTGCAGACACTGCTAGAGACAGGTAATCCTCAGGGCGAGGAGAGGAGGGACCCAGGGCATCTGTAGTTGACTGGTTCAAGTGAGATCTGCCTGAGGACTTCCCCAGTTACAGTGTGTAACCTTCTTGATCAGAACCCTGTTTCCTTATCTGTAAAATGGGTTAAATGACAGTACTTCATAGGCTGTGAGGGTTAAGTCAGTTTTCACCTGGAGAGCTTATGGACCATAGTCAGTCAGTATTAGTTATTACTGGGAGGCAAGGAGTCATTTCTGACTCCCCTCATCCAGGCTAGGGTTTGGAAGGTCTCCACGTCAGATCTGTCTTGGGGCACAGCAAAGAAGAGGAAGGGGGAAAAGCAGGCCTGGGGATCTAGGGGCCGTGGCGTCCCTTCTGGCTGCTGCCTCTACTTTGCTGGGGGACTCTAGGCTTCTGGGGAGTGGATGATTTGACCTCCACTGTTTCTCAGGAGTCTGGGGTTCTCTGACCTGGGCAAGGGCATGAGGGAGGGAAGGAGGTGGGGGGAGGGTGGCTAGCAGGGGCTGACCATGGAGCTGCGGCCAGACCGGCCCTGATGCGAGGTGGCCTTCAGGGTTCCCTCCCCGCACGCGGGATCCGGGCGTGTTCCAGCTGGGTCCTTGATGCCAACTGAAGTCTATTAATATCAAAGTAATAAGGTAATTACTGTGATTTGGGAAAATTACTAGTGAATGCTTTTGAGGGAATTTTGGAGCAGAGAGAAGGGTGAATGAAACATCTGTGAGGAAAAGATGAAGGATTGTTCTAGATGTAGCATAAGGGTGTTAGGCTCTGGGCCCAGGGGCAGCTCCTTGTACACTCCCCAGCTTGGGACTCCTGCAGGGAGTGAATGCAGGAGTGTGTGTGTGTGTGTGTGTGTGTGTGTGTGTGTGTGTGTGTGTGTGTTGNGAGGAGGGGGGGGGGGGGGGAGGGGGAGTCTTCGGGGGAGGGGTGCGTGTAGGATTTTTCAGGCCCTAAATTACCCTCGCAGAGTGCAGGGTGAAGGACTAGGCCTGGAGCTAGAAGCCAATCTCCTTTTCATTCCCCAGCCTGCAGCCTCTGTGAGCGATCTCCAGCCCCACAATCACCCCAGTTCTGAGCCCTCTGCCTGGAGAAGGGTTAGGCAGAAGACCCCTGGGTCACAGAGGCTAGGAAGAGCTTAGAAGCAGGGGTTGTCAAAGTGTGACTCTTGGACCATAGCATGGTCATCACCTGGGGACTTGCAGACCTGCTGTCTCAAACTCTGGGATGGGGCCCTGGCAATCTACGTTCTAATAAGCCCAGAATAGACGTGTGAGATGATAGACAGGGCCAGACCTGGGAAATGGAGCATGAAGACCACTTGGAGAGGTTTTTAGGAGGTTGACTCCATAGGAATTGATGACAGGGTGGACGTGGAAGATAGCATGGTAATAGTAGTCATAGAAGTAAGAACAGCTTGGGGCACCTGGGTGGCTCAGTCAGGTAAGTGGCAGACTTCGGCTCAGGTCATGATCTCGCAGTTCGTGAGTTTGAGCCCCACGTCAGGTTCTATGCTGACAGCTCGGAGCCTGGAACCTGCTTTGGATTCTGTGTCTCCCTCTCTCTCTGCTATTCCCCCACTTGTGCTCTCTCGCTCTCTCTCTTTCTGTAAAATAAATAAACATAAAAAAAAAGAAGAAGTAAGAACAGCTTGGGGCGCCTGGGTGGCTAAGTTGATTAAGCGTCTGACTTCAGCTCAGGTCATGATCTCATGGTTTGTGAGTTCAAGCCCCGTAGTGGGCTCTGTGCTGACCATTTTATGCTT
>NW_027530847.1:2115657-2133758 GCF_008692635.1 Crocuta crocuta
CCCCCCGCTCCTGCTGGCAGCCTCTCTCTCTCTTTCAAAAATAAACTTTAAAAAAAGAAGTCAGAAGAACTGAATCTATACCGTGCACTTATTTGATGAGACACTGTGCTTAGCACTTTCACCCGCACAAAACCTGTCATGGGCAGGGATGACTGTGATCCCAGTATTCTGGATAGGAGACTAAGGAACAGAAAGGCTAAATGCCTGAGGCCCCACAGCTGTGGAGCCAGTCTTTAGATACTGGAATTTTGCTTCCTCTCTGATTGCAGCCTGAGGAGGGTGGTTGGTGATCTGAGTGAGCAGTAAAGACGGCTCAGGGGAGAAATAATTTTAGGGGACCCCAACAGTACTTTGATTTTAAATTTACTCAGCACTTACTATGTGTATTTGCTGTGTATTGTCACATTTAAATATCACTTTGTTGGGGGGAGCTGGCTGGCTCAGTCAGAAGAGCACGTGACTCTCAATCTCTGCGTTGTGAGTTCAAGCCCCACATGGCCTATAGAGATTGCTTAAATAAATAAAAATAAATATAAATAGGGGCGCCTATTTATAAAAAAAATAAATAAAAAATAAATAGGGGCATCTGAGTGGCTCAGTTGGTTAAGTGTCCAACTTTGGCTCAGGTCATGATCATGGTTTGTGAGTCTGAGCCCGGCGTTGGGCTCTGTGCTGACAGCTCAGAGCCTGGAGCCTGCTTTGGATTCTGTGTCTCCCTCTCTTTCTGTCCCTCCCCTGCTCACGCTTTGCCTCTCTCCTAAAAATAAATAAACATTAAAAATTTTAAAAATTTTTTTATGCTTTTTATTTATTTCTGAGAGAGACAGACAACATGAACAGGGAAGGGCCAGAGAGAGAGGGAGACACAGAATCCGAAACAGGCTCCAGGCTCTGAGCTAACTGTCAGCACAGAGCCCAACGTGGGGCTCAAACCCATGAACCGTGAGATCATGACCTGAGCCGAAGTTGGACGTTTAACCGACTGAGCCACACAGGCCCCCCTAAAAATTTTTTTTTAAATAAGTAAATGTCATCCTGATCCTCTACATACTACAACTATCCCTATTTTACAGATGATGCGGTTAAGGCTCAGAAACAGAGTGAGCTGCCCGAGGTCACATGGTGAGCAGCCCAAGAAAAATTTCAGGCAAGGCAGTAAGAATTTGGAATCCTGGCTCTTAATCCAGATAGGCAGACCCTAGACTTGGTGGGGACCCATCCTTACCCAGAGGTGCTTTTACTGCTTCTTGTCCATTTGGAACATGTGTGTTCCCAAGCTCCCAAGATAGGACCAGGCACAGGGTATGCACAGAATGAATGTCTGTTAAATGCCATTAATAACATTTGTCTAAATAGAACAGTCTATGGAAGCCAGAAGAAGGAATTAAAATTTTAGGAGGCTCTCCCATGTGCCAGGCATCTTAGACAGAGTCATTTAATTCTCTCAGAGCCCTTTAGCCTTTTGTTTTATTATCCCCATTTTACAGATGAGGAAAGTAAGACTCAGAAGTGATATGTTTGAGGTCACACATGGTGTTAGTGGAAGAGTCAGGGTTTGAGGCCAAGTCTGCCTGACCCCCAAACTGGTTCTTTTTCCATTGGCTGGCTCAGTGACTGAGAGGTAGGGGTGTGGAGATGGCATTGGCTCAAAAAATGGTGGCTGGTAATTATTATTATTATCACCATGTATGAAATTGATGTATAATCCTCACATGAGGAGGGGCGCCTGGGTGGCTTAGTCGGTTAAGTAGTCGACTTTGGTTTAGGTCATGAGTTTGAGCGGTCTGTGAGTTCGAGCCCCACATCAGGGTGTGTGCAGGCAGCTCAGAGCCTGGAGCCTGCTTCGGATTCTGTGTCTCCTTCTCCTCTTTCACTGCCCCTTCTCCACTCACGCTCTCTGTCTCTCTCTCTCTCTGTCTCTCTCTCAAAACTAAATAAACATTAAAAAAAATTTTTTTTAATCCTCACAGGAGGAAGGGAAGAAAGTACTTCACCCATTCTAGACTCCCATCTTCTACCAGGGCTGAAATGGTCAGCCTGCCTAGGACCCTGCTGCCCTGGCTCTCTGCTGCCCTCTGCTGGCACCAGTCAGATGTGGCGCTAGGGTGTGGAAATCAGGGGACCCCAGCATCATTAGCTGGTCTCTAGCTTATTAACAGTGTTGTGTTTTTGGTTATGGTTTTGTTTGTTTGTTTGTTTGTTTGTTTGTTTGTTTTTGCAGTGACCAATACTGGGCGGGTGGGGAACAGGGGTAGTGAGGCTCTCTAGGGCCTCTGAGGAACAGAGCTGTTGAGACTCTTTAGGGCCTCTGGTTCCTCCCTTGTGAAACGCTGGATTTGGGACTAAAAGCTCTCAGATGCAACTCTGACTCTGTTTTCTGCCAAGTGTGACACCTTCCTCATTCCTCATTATCTCTAGGAAGAAAGCCAAACCTGTTGCCCTGGGTCCTGTCCCATGTACTTCTAGCCTCTGAAACCTTGCTACTGACCTGAGGATTATCAAAACCAATTTAAACTATTATCATCCCCCCACAAAGTTTATTTGCTTGCTGGGGGGATAGAATTAGAGCCCCAGGACGCATGTCTGGTTTAAGAGAAAAAAACCCTCTCTTAATCCCCACTCAACAAAACACATCCTATAGCAAATCTCCTGCTTCCTGAGATGGTTGTTTAATCTTGCTCTCTCCTCTTCTGCTTGATTTCTATGCCAGGGCTCAATCCTTGGCCCATTTTTCTTCTTTCTCTGCTCTCTTCCTATGTTATCTTCCATTATCACACACTTTCAACATCTTCCAACTGCTGTTGATTCTCCCTGACTTCCTGCACCTAACCTTTAGCAAGTCTTATCCATCTTTCCTCCTCAATACTTCTTTTTTTTTTAAATTTTTAAATGTTTTATTTATTTCTGAGAGAGAGAGAGGCAGCACGAACAGGGGAGGGTCAGAGAGAGAGGGAGACACAGAATCCTGAAGCAGTCTCCAAGCTCTAGCTGTCAGCACAGAGCCTGACGCGGGGCTTGAACCCACGATCTGGGAGATCATGACCTGAGCCGAAGTTGGACGCTTAACTGACTGAGCCACCCAGAAACCCCTCCTCTTCAATACTTCTTAATTATATTTATTCCTCTTGATCCCTGCTATAGCCACTCCCTAGTTCTAGTAGCCACCATCTGCCAAATGGACAACTTCAACAGCCTCTGTGCAGATTGGATTTTCCAAAGATGGCCATCATAATAACTCCTATCCTATGTACTCCTCTAGAATCTTCTCATTCTTTCATCAGTCAAATTCCTCTCCTCTTGAATATGGGAGGACATTTGTGACTGTCTTGGCCAATAGAGCACTATAGAAATGATGTTATGTGAATTTCCAGCCTAGATCATAAGAACACCATGACCTTTCACCTTGCTTCCTTGGAACACTTTAACTTGCACCCCAACCACCATGCTGTGGGGAAGCCCAGCAGTGCATGGAGAGGAATAGAACCCCCCAATTCCCCAGGACCACCTGGCCTCCCAGCCAAGGAGTCCATATCAATTGGCTAGGCTTGTGAATAAGCTATCTTGAAAATAGATCTTCCACCCTGCAGACAAGCCACTGCATCTATGGTATGTGAGATAGAGATGAACAGTCCCCACTGAGCCCCGCCCCAATTACAGATAGTAACACAATTGACTGTCACTGTTTTAAGCTCTGAGTGGGGTTGTAATATATAACCTGAATAGTCTTTTAAATGGTCTCCTTGCAGGGCACCTGGGTGGCTCAGTCAGTTAAGCGTCCACCTTCGGCTTAGGTCATGGTCTTATGGTTCACGGGTTTGAGCCTCATGTCAGGCTCTGTGCTGACAGCTCAGAGCCTGGAGGCTGCTTCAGATTCTGTGTCTCTCTCTGTCTGCCCTTCCCCAACTCACACTCTGGCTCTTTCTCACTCAAAAACATTTTTAAAAATTAAAAAGAATATATATAATGAAAATCTAACTAAACCATGGTGATAGTCACACACCTCTATAAATATACTAAAAACCAGGCTAGCAGCACAGAGCCTGACCCATGACTTGAACCCATGAACTACAAGATCACAACCTGAGCCAAAGTTTTGCACTTAACTGACTGAGCCACCCAGGTACCCCTATATTTTCTTTTATTATTATTATTTAAATTTTTATTATTTTTGAGAGAGACAGAGAGACAGAGAGCAAGCAGGGGAGAGGCAGAGAGAGAGGGAGACACAGAATCGGAAGCAGGCTCCAGGCTCTGAGCTGCCAGCACAGAGCCTGATGCAAGGCTTGAACTCACAGATGGTGTGGTCATGACCTGAGCTGAAGTCGGCCACTTAACCAACTGAGCCACCCAGGCAACCCAATATTTTCTTTTTTTAAGAATTAAATTTTTTTAATGTTTATTTTTGAGAGAGAGAGAGAGGCAAAGTGTGAGCAGAGGAGGGGCAGAGAGAGAAGGAGACACTATCTGAAGCAGGCTCCAGGCTCCGAGCTGTCAGCACAGAGTCCAATGTGGGGCTCAAACTCATGAACCATGAGATCATGACCTGAGGTGAAGTCAGATGCCTAACCAACTGAGCCACCCAGTGCTCCTGTTTTTGTTCTTATCTTTGGGGAAAATTTTTTTCTTTTTGTATAGAGAAAATGTGCGCAGGGAGGAGCTGAAAAAGAGGGAGAGAGAGAATCTGTTTAAAAAAAACCTTTTTAATGTTTATTTTTGAGAGAGGGAATGTGCAGTGTGCACATGTGTATGCAAGTGGGGGAAGGGCAGAGAAAGAGGAAGAGAGAGAATCCCAAGTAGACTCCTTGCTGTTAACACAGAGCCCGACGTGAGGCTCCATCTGACAAACCGTGAGATCATGAGCTGAAATCAGGAGTTGGATGCTTAACTGACTGAGCCCCCAAGCGCCCCTGGTTTTTGTTGTTGTTGTTGTTGCTGTTGTTTTGTTTTTTTAAGCAGCCTCCATGCCCAACATGGGGCTTGAACTCACAACCCTGTGATCAAGAGTCCCATACTGTACCAACCGAGCCACCCAAGCACCCTGAATAGACCGCATTTTGGTTATCCATTCATCAGTTCATGGACATTGGGATTGTTTCCACCTTTTAGCAATAGTAATAATAATAATAAGAATGCTGTGAACAATTGTGTATAAATTTTTGTGAGGTCAAATATTTTCAGGTATATACCTGAGTAGAATAACTGGGTCCTATGATAACCCTATATTTAACACTTAAGGACTTGCCAAACTATAAAACTAGAATAACTTATTTAAAATTTTTTAAATTTTATTTAAAATAAAATAAAATAAATAAAAAAATGTTTTTCGGGAGGGTGTTACCTGGATGGGTCAGTCAGTTGAGCATCCAACTCTTGGTTTTGGCTCAGGTCATCATCTCATGGTTTCTGGGTTCAAACCTCAGGTCGGGCTTTGGGCTGACAGCTTGGAGCCTGCTTTCACTTCTCTGTCTCCCTCTCTCTGCTCCTCCCCTGCTTGCACTCTCTATCAAAAATAAACATTAAAATTTCTTTTATTTATTTATTTATTTATTTATTTATTTATTTATTTTAAATTTGGGGACCTTTTCTCAAACAGCAGATTTATCACCTTCTTTTATTTTTGTTTTGTTTTGTTTTGTTTTTTTGAGAGAGAGATAGAGACAGTGTGANTAAAATTTCTTTTAAATAATAAAGATTTAAAAAAATTTTAAGTAAACTTTACTTTCAACATAGTGCTCAATCTTGTAACCCCAGGATCTAGAGTCACCTGCTCTTCTGACTGTGCCAGCCAGGTGCCCCACACATAGACTCTTTTCTTTTTTTCTGTCCTATTTTTTCAATTAATTTATTTTGAGAGACTGAGAGAGCGTGCGTACAAACATAAGCAGGGGAGGAGCAGAGACAGGAAGAGAGAGAGAGAACCCCAAGCAGGCTCTGCACTGCCAGCGCAGAGCTCGACATGGGGTTTGAACCCACAAACTGTGAGATCATGACCTGAGCCAAAGTTGGACACTCAACCGACTGAGACACCCAAGCACCCCCAGGTGAATAGTTTTTATTTTTATTTTCTTTCTTTTTTAAATTTCATTTATTTATTTTGAGAGAGAAAGAGAAAGCCCAAGTAGGGGAGGGGCAGAGAGACAAGGAGAGAGAGAGAGAGAGAGAGAGAGAGCACTGTCAGCTTGGAGGCCAATGTTGGGCTTGAATTCATGAACTGTGAGATCATGACCTGAGCTGAAACCAACAGTCAGGACCTTAACCAACGAAACCACCTAGGCACCCCTCCTTTTGTTGTTCTTTTTTGTTTTTGTTTTTTTTTTGTTAATTTAAGTACAATAAAACCTTGGTTTGCGAGTATAATTTGTTCTGGAAACATGGTTGTAATCCAAAGCACTTGTATGTCAAAGTGAATATCCCCATAAGAAATAATAGAAACTCAGGTGATTCATTCCCAACCCAAAAATATTCATATAAAAATGATACAATACTATAATACAAAATAATAAAGAAAATACAAAATATAAAGAAAAACAAATTAACCTGCACTTGCCTTTGAAAACCTTTGTGGCTGGTGTGAGGGAGACAAGAGAGCGGAGGGTTATTGTGTAAGACGACTTTCACTATCACTAACAGAATCACTGCTGTCTATTGGCTCAACGGAATCTTTTTCTTTTCCTGCAACTTTAACAAGGAACTTATCCAATGACACTTGCTTTTGCCTCCTTTTGAGGGCTTCTGGGAAATGTGACATAGCACTGACAGTCACCCACAATCCTGCAGTGAAAGAGAGAGAGAGAGAGAAAGAGAGAAAGAACCATTGGCTCAGTTGTGATCATGTGACATTCAGCATCACGCCTGTACTACTCATATTGCAAGACGTTGCTTATTTGTTAAATTAAAATTTATTAGAAGTGTTTGCTCGTCTTGCAGAATACACACAGAACAAGTTACGTGAAATCCAAGATTTTCTGTAATCTCTGTGCCTAATGTGGGGCTGGAACTCACAACCCTGAGATCAAGAGTTGCATGCTCTTCTGACTGAGCCAGCCAGGTGCCCCCAAACTTTAATGATTAAAACTGTTTTAAATTTTCCAAAAAGTAATGAGCATATTACAGAGAGTTCCCATACATTTCACATCAAATTTTCCTTATTAATAATATCTTACATTATTATGGTACATTTGTCATAATTAACCAATGTTGATACATTATTAATTACCTAAAGTTCATACTGTATTCACATTTCCTTAGTTTTTGCCTAATGTACTTTTTTCTGTTCCATCGTCCTCCAGGAAACCACACTACATTTAGTTGTCATGTCTCCTTAGGCTCTTCTTGGGTGCGACAGTTTCTCAGACTGTCCTTATTTTTGATAACCTTGGCAGTTTTGAGAACTGGTTGGGTATTTGTAGAATGTCACTCTATTAGGATTTGTCTGATGTTTGTCTCATGATTAGACTTAGGTTATAGGTTTTTTTTTTCTGTATTTATTTATTTTTAAGAGAGAGAAAGAGAGATAGAGTGCAAGCAGGGGAGGGGCAGAGAGAGAGGGAGACACAGAATCTGAAGCAGGCTCTAGGCTCTGAGCTGTCAGCACAGAGCCCGACTCAGGGGTTCAAACCCATGAGCTGTGAGATCATGACCTGAGCCAAAATAGGATGCTTAACTGACTGAACCACCCAAGCACCCCAGGTTATAGGTTTTTGAAAGAAAGACCAAAAGACAGATTATCCACAAAAGGAAGGAGTATTTGACTGACAGCAAACCTGTCAATAGCTTCAACGGAAGACAGAAGACAGGGCTGACGGAATGTGCAGAGGGAAAATCCGCCAACCTAGAATTCCCACTCCGTGAGACTGTCTTTCAAGAACAGCATAAAATAAACTTTCAGATAAAGAAAAGCAGAGATTTTCGCATCTTTGGCGCTTTCCTTTCTTCTCCTCTTTGGGCTGTGCCTCATCTGATGTCAGCTGGGCTGGGGATCCTGGTTTACCACTGTGTGTGGTTAGTGGATCAGAGGATGCAGAATGGAGGTTGGAGGAGGGCGTCACTGCTGCGCCTCCAGGAGAACCCAGGTCGACATCTACAGCCTTGTCTCTTCATCTGTACGATTTACTGGTTTACCGCTGGCAGAAAGCCGACTTTGAGTGGGCCCAGAGTGGGAAAGGGCTGGTGGGGAGCGCTGTGAGCCACAGGGCAGTAAGTACAGTGACTGCAGCCTGATCTGCTTTGTTCGGTCTGTCCTGTAACACGAGTTTTCTCAACTGTGGAGCTGGAATACAAGGTTTCTTGAAAAACATTGAATCTGTGCTTTCCTGAGAGACGGTAATTAATAGTTCTGGTTGAATCGGTCTCACAAAGGCTTTTGTGTCACCTGAGGACTGTCTAGAGGCCTGTGCCCATTGTGAAGGATCAAGGATTGTTGTTGTTGTTGTTGTTGTTTTTAACTATTTTTAATGTTTAATTATTTTTGTGTGAGAGAAACAGAGCACTCGTGGTTGAAGGTCAGAGAGAGAGGGAGACACAGAATCTGAAGCAGGCTCCAGACTCTGAAGTGTCAGCACACAGCCCAATGAGGGTCTTGAACCCACGAATTGTGAGATCATGATCTGAGCTGAAGTCAGATGCTTAAATGACAGAGCCACTCAGGCGCCCCAAGGATTATTGTATACTTTGGTAAAATTTCCAATTTGTATCCTTCCTATCTGGAGAAAGAAAAGAAAATTCTTTAAATCTAAAATAAAAAAAAAAAAAACAGAGAGAGACAAAAAGAAACTTTACCATTAGTGTACCCTCTTTCACTATAGGACATTCTAGAGGATATAATTCATGTTTATTTTTGAAGGAGAGAGAGAGAGAGAGACAGTGTTAGTGGGGGAGGGGCAGAGAGAAAGGAAGACAGAATCTGAAGCAGCCTCCAGGCTCTGAGCTGTCAGCACAGAGCCTGATGTGGGGCTCAAACTCACAAACTACGAGATCATGACCTGAGCCAAAGTTGAACGTTTAACCCACTGAACCACTCAGGCACCCTAAAGGATATAATTCAAAGAGAAAGAAAATAATCCCAGAAGAAAGTTCTGAGATGCATGAAAGAGCAAAGAGCAAAGACGTAGGTAACTCTGAATAAACGTTCACTGTGTAAAGTGATGATAATATCTGATTTGTGGGATTAAGAGGAAAAAATGAGCACCAAAATACTAGATAAACACAGCAAATAATTTGAGAGAGAGTAATTAGAGTAATAGAGTTAATACAATGAGAGAATATAACTTCCAAATAGTAGAAAGGAAAGTGTCCATTTGTAAAATGTTTAAAAAATAGCAAATATAAACAATCGCTTGTTTAAGATTCCTACATACACATTACCACTGCAAAGAAATACAAGGACATGAGTATAACAGAATTCATTAGTGGTAGTCACTGGATGTGGGAAGGGGGAATGTGATTAAGAAGGGGGGTGAGAGAGCCTCACAGATGAATTGATTATGTTCTGTTCTTTACTTTAGTATGTATGTATATATGTACATATTTATGGTCATGTTCTATTATTTAAACTGCATTGTACGTGCGTGATTATTTTCTTC
The DNA here is from genome assembly GCF_008692635.1 of Crocuta crocuta. Classification (NCBI taxonomy): domain Eukaryota; kingdom Metazoa; phylum Chordata; class Mammalia; order Carnivora; family Hyaenidae; genus Crocuta; species Crocuta crocuta. The sequence goes on from NW_027530847.1 coordinate 2,125,239, forward strand.
TTATTCTTTTTTTTGAAATTTTTTTCTTAAATAGTTTATTGTCAAGTTGGTTTCCATATGACACCCAGTGTTCATCGCCACAAGTGCCCTCCTCCATGCCCATCACCCCCTTCACCTCCCCCCACCCCATCTGCCCTCAGTTTGTTCTCAGCATTCAAGAGTCTCTCATGGTTTGCCTCCCTCCCTCTCCCCAACTATATTTCCCCTTCTTCTCCCTCATGGTCCTCCGTTAAGTTCCTCCTAATCCACCTATATGTGCAAACATATGGTATCTGTCCTTCTCTTTTCTTCTTATTCTTTATGCATTAGCAAGATGTTTTAATTATTTTAAATTTATGTATTTATGTATTTATTTATTTAATGTTTATTACTGTTGACAGAGAAAGTGTGAGTAGGGGAGGGCAGGGGAGAGAGAGGGCGACAGAAGATCTGAAACAGGTTCTGCACTGGCAGAAGAGAGTCTGACGCAGGGCTCGAACCTATGAACCATGAGATCATAACCTGAGCCAAAGTCGGACACTTAACTGACTGAGCTACCCAGGCACCCCTAAATATTTTTAATACTTAAAAGAATTAAATGTAACCCTATCAAACTAACCATGTTAGTTCTTCACTGAAGCCCTCCAGTATCCTCTAGCTTGGAATAAAATCTGGGTGTATTTCCTTGTCTAAGAGGATCTGCATTGTTTGGCTCCTGTGACCTTTCTGCACCTTCTCCCTTTATATTAAGCTAGGGCTATCCCAAGAAGCCAAAGCCTTTCCTACCTGAAGACCTTTGCACGGTCTCTTTCCTCCGGGCATAATTGGCTCCTTGTCAATTTTTAGGTCTTAGCTTGAATATAACTCCTTCCATGACTACCCTCAGAAGGTCCTTCTGCCCCTTGTTAATTCTCCATCATTGTCCTCTGTTTATTATTTTTTCTCAGGCACTCATCAGTTTGGTAGTTATTTTACTTGTTCTGTTGTTTGTTTAAGAAAGACTCCCCCATTAGAGTATAGATTCCACTAGGGCAGGACTGTATACATCTTATTTATTTATTTAGAATGAATGAGGGAGAGGTGCAGAGGGGGAGAGAGAGAGAGAGAAAGAGAGAGAGAGAATCTCAGGTAGGTCTGGATCCCATGACCCTGGGATCATGACCTGAGCTGAAATCAGGAGTTGGACGCACATGTGACTGAGCCACCCAATATTTTTGAATGAATAAATAAATGAATTGATGTCAGATATATTGAAAGAGAAGGCCCAGGAAATGTTTGTTTTATCAGAAAGTATGTGATTTTCCAGGACGCCTCAGTGCCCCAGTCGATTAAACAGACTCTTGATTTTGGCTCAGGTCATGATCTTGCAGTCGTGAGATAGAGCCCCACGTTGAACCCTGCATAGAGCTCCGTGGTGAGTGTGGAGACTGCTTGGGATTCTCTCTCTCTGCCCCTCCCTGCTTGCTTACACACACACACTCTCTCTTTTTTTTAATGTTTATTTATTTTTGAGGGAGAGACAGAATGTGAGTGGGGGAGGGGCCGAGAGAGAAGGAGATGCAGAATCTGAAGCAGGCTCCAGGCTCTGAGCTAGCTGTCAGCACAGACCCTGACACGGGGCTCAAATCCACGAACTGTGAAATCATGATCTGAGCTGAAGTTGGACACTCAACCGACTGAGCCACCCAGGTGCCCCGACACACTCTCTCTCTTAAAAATAAGTAAATAGTAAATAAACTTTAAAAAAAACCCTGAAAGGTGATTTTTCCACACTTACCTTAGCCACATTAAACAAAATTTGTTGAATAAGTTAAAAAAAGAAAGAGGGATGCCTGGGTGGCTCGGTTGGTTAAGCGCCTGACTTCTGCTTAGGTCATGATCTCACAGTCCGTGAGTTTGAGCCCCGTTGATAGCTCAGAGCCTGAAATCTGCTTTGGGTTCTGTGTCTCTCTCTCTCTCTGCACCCCCCAATAAACATTAAAAAATTAAAAGAAATAATAAAGTAAGAAGGAAAGAGTACCAGCTGCGGATGGCATCCTTTTAAGTGGAAACCAGAACCCTGTTCTGCTATTCATCATTCATTCATCAAACATTACTGGACTTTTACTGTTTGCCAGGTCTTGTTCTGGGCTTTAATGGTGGGCAATATAGTGCCTGCCCTGACAGTGGGAGATCGCTGGGTCCTGCCTAAAGGCATGAGGTGCTGAATTCAGCCCTTCTCCCAGCCTTCAGCCTGGAAGACCATCTCCCTCTTTATCTAAACTCCTTTTACTCTCCCTCACCAAGCATTCGTTCATTCACTCACTAATTCGTTTATTTACTTAAGAGGTATTTATAATGTCAGGCGCTGTGCTAGGTGCTGGGGTTATAGCAATAAGCTAGGTAGAGTTCCTGCCCTCAAGGGGTGTCCAGTCTAGTGGGGAGACAGGGAGACAGGTGATAGTCAGGTAAACAAACACGTGAAGCATGGAGTACAAGTTGTGATGAGTGCTGTGAAGGAAATGAACAGGATGGTTGTGGGAGAATTACATTTTTTTCTCAGCTTTAATTTGAACAAGCATTTTAAGGAGGCATACTGAGTCCCCTGCACAGAGACAGCAAGATTAAAAAGTGTGAGTGTGAGTTCCCTCTCCCTGCCTTGTGGAGAGGTGAAGTCCTTGTTACTGGAGACATCCAAGCTCAGACTAGAGGCAGAGCTCTCAGGGATGCTCTAAAGGGCTTCTTGCTTGGAGTAGGGTGGGGAATTGGAGTTGGTGACATTTGATGGGTCCTCCTTTTTTTTTTTCTTTTTAAATGTTTTATTTATTTATTTCTAGGAGAGAGAGAGAGAGACAGCATGAACAGGGGAGGGTCAGAGAGAGAGGGAGTGACAGACTCTGAAACAGGCTCCAGGCTCTGAGCTAGCAGTCAGCACAGAGCCCGACGCGGGGCTCGAACCCACAAACTGCGAGATCATGACCCAAGCGAAAGTCGGACGCTTAACCGACTAAGCCACCCGGGCGCCCCGGGTCCTCCTTTTTTAAAAAATGTATATTTATTTATTTAAAACATTTCTTTAATGTTTATTTTTGAGAGAGAGAGAGAGCAAGCAGGGGAGGGTTAGAGAGAGAGAAAGAGAGAGAGAGATGGGGGCAGGAAGAGACACAGAATCTGAAGCTGACTTTAGGCTCTGAGCTGTCATCACAGAGACAGAGCCTGATGTGGGGATTGAACCCATGAGCTGTGAGATCATGACCTGAGCCGAAGTTGGACACTTAACCAACTGAGCCACCCAGGCGCCCCCAATGGTTCTCCTTCTAACTGCCAAGAGTTGAGGATGCTAACATTCCTTTGCCCCCAGTTCCACATGCCTAAATTCTGTGCATCTGACTTTGACTAGGATCCTAGAGTAGCCCAGTAGGAAGGGCCAAAGCTTTGGAATCAGAAATAACTTGTTTCATATTCAGGCTCTGCCGTTTATTTAGCTGTATGACTTTGGACAAATCCTTTCCCTCTCTAAGCCTTGGTTTTTCCCTCTGCAAAATGGAGATGATAATGCCTCTCTCAGAAGGCTGCAATGCATATTAAAAGGTGACATATAAGGGAAGCACTTGGTTTGGTTTCCATCCTACAGGGCACCATGGACTCTTAGACTTTGAAAGTCTCTCAACCTCCAGTAAGATCCAAATTCTCCTGGAGTCCAGTATGGTGTCACAGAGAGCCCTGGTGCCAAATTGACTGGGCTTATCACTTCATGTTCCAGAGCCTCAGTTTCCTCATCTGCCTAATGGGGATAATAATAGGACTTACTTCCTAGGTCGGCTTGAAGATTAAAGGAGATGATCTATGGAAAGCAGTTAGGTTAAGCAATGGATCATGTAAACTTGCGTTATTGCTGCCATCATTGGGTCTGTTTCCTGCCCTGGAGCCCGTGCATAGAGACCTTTCTACTTGACTAGGGTCCCAGACTCTAGGTCCAAGGGGTTGGGCCCACAGGGCCTTCAGTGGGAATTTGAGACTAGTAAATTGGGCAACTCCCCTTCCTCTTTCCTTTGCCCTCCCCCTTCTCATCCCTTGAGCCTGAACTGGTTTCCTCTGGGAACTCTGCCCTGGGGTTTGGTGGGGAGCCAGGCTTGTGTGTGTGTGTGTGTGTGTGTGTGTGTGTGTGTGTGTGTGTGTGTAAGCCCAATTCCTGAGCCACAGCAGCAGAGAGGCATCAGCTGACCACAGTGGTATTCCTCCAGGGAATTGGTACAGGGTTCCTGGGGGCAGGCTGACTGAGGAACAGCTGATTGGCATTGTCCATACTGTGTGATCACAGACACACATACACAACACTCACAAATTTGCACATAAAACACCCATACACATACTCATATATATACACACACAGATACACATGTACATATACACATGCGTACATCACTCTTTTTTCTGGCTCTACATCCTCTTCCTTCTCTGCTAGCCTTCTCTTATTCTGTGCACATCACCCTTCTCCTTCATCCCTTCCCATTATAACCATTGAAAACAGTCCCCTAGGGGAAGAATTCTGTATTAGGGCTTTTTCTCACCAAGTTTGTCTGGGTCTCATTAAGTCTTTTTTAAGCAGGGCAATACGTGGAGGGACTTTTAAGAATCTGGCTTCAGGCTTGGGTCTTGGGAGAGGAGTCTGGTCTCTTGTCCCTCTGGTCTCTTGCCTCCTGCTTGATTCCTCCTCTTTTCCTTCTCTGTCTTCTGAGGGAAGCTTCCAGGAGCCAAGAAGGATGTAGTTCTCATTTATCATAAGTGTTTACTTTTGTAAGTAACTTACTTGGTAAGTGTCCCTAATTTTCTCAGGTCGTTCCACCATATTTAGAGCATAAAAACCATACTTTTTAAAAAGTTTATTTGAGAGAGAGACAGAGAGAGAGAGAGCGAGAGCATGAGCAGGGGAGGGGCAGAGAGGGAGAGAGATGATCCCAAGCAGACTCCGAGTTATCAGCACAGAGCCCCACATAGGGTTTGAACCCATGAACTGTTGAGATCATGACCTGAGCTGAAATCAAGAGTCAGATGCTTAACCAACTGAGCTACCCAGGGGCCCCTAAAAGTCATACTTTTAAAGTAGCAATGCATAGGGGCACTTGGCTGCCTTAGTTGGAAGAGCATGTGATTCTTGATCTCGGGGTTGTGAGTTTAAGTCCCACATTGGGTGCAGAAATTGCTAAAAAAAAATAAACTTAAAAAAATGTCAATGCATAATGCTATATTTCCTTCTTTCTTCCTCCCATCCTTCCTTCCTCTCTCACTTTCTGTTTTTCATATTTATTGAATATCATATATATGTCAGACCTGTGTGTGTGTGTTAGTGTGTCTTTTTTTTTAAAGAATTTTTAAAGTTTATTTATGTATCTTTGAGAAAAAGTGAGAGAGCAGGGGAGGGGCAGAGAGAGAGAGAGAGAGAATCTCAAGCAGGCTCTGCACCATCAGTGCCAAGCTGGATGAGGGATTCAAACTCAGGAACAGTGAGCTCATGACCCGTGAGGAAATCAAAAGTTGGATGTTTAACCAACTGAGCCACCCAGTGCCCCTAGTAGTGCCTTTCTGTTTTGATACTTATCACTCTAAATTAAAGCTATTTGACTGATGCCCATTTTCCAATATAATTGTAACTCATTTTTTGAATGCTTACTATGTACAGGAATTGTGCTAACACTTTACTGGCATTATTTATTTATTCCTTATAATAATCCCAGGGATAGTAATTTTAAATTTTAATATTCTCATTTTATAGATTATGAAATAGAAAGCTAAAGGGGTTAAATAAGTCATCCAGGACCATGGAGATAGAAAATGGCATAGTGTTATGTGTCAGTTATATCTCAATAAAGATAGGGGAGGGGATAAAGGGGACAGTAAGAATTTGAACAAAGAAAATCAGGGCACAAAACCCACCTTCTTTTTTTAAAAAAAATTTTAATGCTTTATTTCTGAGAGAGAGAGGCAGCGTGAGCAGGGGAGGATCAGAGAGAGAGGGAGATACAGAATGTGAAGCAGGCTCCAGGCTCTGAGCTAGCTGTCAGCACAGAGCCCAACACGGGGCTCGAACCCACAAACCATGAGATCATGACCTGAGCCAAAGTCAGACGCTTAACCGACTGAGCCACCCAGGCGCCCCCAAAACCCACCTTCTTAACCACCATGGGATCCTGCCTCTCAGTGGGCTGTATGTACTGTGAGATGAGCCCCTATCTTGTTTACAACTACTTGTTTACAACTATCTTGTTGTAACCTAGTGTTTGTATGCCTAGTGCTGTGTCTGGCATATAGGGGATATTCAGTAAGTATTGGTGAATGAATGAATGAATGAACTGTAAACTCGTCCTTTGCTGCTATGTGGGCTGCAGAAAAGAGGAGTAGGAGTAAATGGGATTGGAGACTAGACAGAGCCAGGTTTTAGACTAGATGTCTGTTCTTACTAGTGCTATGTCTCAATTTCCTCATCTATAAAATGGGGGTAATATACAAGGCTGTGCAGGATGTGTGAGGTTTAAATAACAGCTCATATGGCAGCGTAAGCAAACTGAATAAGTGACATCTATGTATTAGATGTACATGTATGTACATATTATACATGTGGCCTCAGTGGCTTTTCAGTGGCATGGAGCCATTCCCTTATTGTTGAGATAGTTGTGTTGGTCTGTAGTTATTTGCAAACATAAGTTTGCTGTGGACAACTTATGTACCTGTTTTCTTGTGAGTTCCCTTTTTCCCTTGATCACATCTACCTGAAGGTGCAAGGAATCTATATAATAATGTGGCCCTAATGATTTATTGTGCAACACATCCCTGCTAGGAGGAAGCTGGAGATGAGGGGCAGATATGAAGGCAGGCTGAGGTGCGCGATTTGGGGAAGGTTTTTCTGGTAATGATCTCACTTCACTTCTGTATCTGGCAGCTGTTTGGCAGTGGTTCACCGCCTAGGCTCTGGTGTCAAACAAACCTAGGTTAGAGTCCCAGCTCTGCCCTACTCATAAATGTGTGACAGGGGCCAATTAGACCTTCTAAATCCAAGTTTTCCCTTCTGTATAATGGGAGTGTCATTGACTGTAGCTACTCCTCGAGGCTGCTGTGACGTCGGGGATATCACAGGAAAATGCTCGGATAGGCCTGGCCTATGGTAAACATTCGGTAAACAAAAGCTGCCATATTGATTGCACAGGGGCTACAGTTTACAATGCATTTTCGCATTGATTTAATCCTGACACGAACTCCATGAGGTAGGGATTATTGGGAGCCCCATTTCAAAGATAAGGACATTGAAGCCCAGAGAAGTGAAGCCACGAGATCAAGGTTGACATGGAGCTAACGGAGCGACATCCAAACCCAGAGCCCCCACCTTCCGGCCCTGTTTCCTCACACGAGGAGTTCTGGGTTCTGGAGCCAAGTCTCTCAATGTGGGACTTCAGGCTTTTCTCTATTCAACTCTTTTTTTTTTTTTTTTTTAATGTTGCATTTATTTCTAGGAGAGAGAGAGACAGCGTGAGCAGGGGAGGGTCAGAGAGAGAGGGAGTCACAGAATCTGAAACAGGCTCCAGGCTCTGAGCTGGCAGTCAGCACAGAGCCCGACGCGGGGCCCGAACCCACGAACCGCGAGATCATGACCTAAGCGAAAGTCGGACGCTTAACCGACTAAGCCACCCAGGCGCCCCTTGTCTATTCAACTCTTAACAGAACACGGGGTTAATTTTCTTTTTTTTTTTATTTTACAAATAGTTTGTCAAATTGGTTTCCATATAACACCCAGTGCTCATCCCCACAAGTGCCCTCCTCAATGCCCATCTCCCCCCTCCCCCCCACATCCATCAGTCAGGGGGTTAATTTCTTAAACTCCCTTCCAATTTCGAGGTGCAGACCCTGTCCACCAGCTCCCCAACACCTAAACAGAGCCAGCGGCGTGCTCATTTCTGGTGGGCGGGACCTGTCAGCGTTAGAAGCCACGCCCCATCTAAGCCACGCCCACAGACCGAAGCTCCGGCTCCACACCGGGGAAACTAGCTCCTTCCAACCCCTAACTACGGAGTCCCTGGGGGCTCGATGTCTGCCTCTTAAACTCAAGCCGTGTCCCTGGGAAGCGGCTCCCCTCCATACATAGCTCTGCCCCGACGCCCGAAGCCTCGCACCAGGATCCCTGGTTCTCATCCACGTCGGAGAGCTACGGTCCTGGCCCTCGACGTCCTTGCCCAGCTCAGTCTCCGTCGCAGGATCCTGCTCCAGACACGAAGCTCCGCCCCCGCATAGCCCCGGCCCCTCCTCATTCAGGGGCTTCTCTCCTTACCTATTGACCCCTACCCCCACGGCACCCTTACGCCCGCAACCCCGAAGTAGTCCCACACCGCATCCTTTAGATCCAGGGCGCAGCCCCAGTCCTCCAGCCAGCTTGCCTGCGGCCCCGGCCCTCGCCGTTAGCCACACCCCCTGGGCAGCCCCGCCCCCCAGGCTCCACCCCCAGCGGCCGGGTGTAGGGAGGCGGCTGGCCCAACCGGGCCCCCGCCGCCCTCTGCCCTAGGCGCTCGGTCGGAG
>NW_027530847.1:2133797-2156526 GCF_008692635.1 Crocuta crocuta
GAGGCCGAGGCCGGCGGGCTGGGCATCAGCATCAAAGGTGGGCGCGGGGGCACCGTGGGCACTGAGGGCACGGGGTCGCGGTGTCTATGGGGCCGCCGAGGGCGCAGAGGTCGCGGGGGCTGACAGCGTATGGAGGGTATGGAGTTGGAAGATTTCTGTCTGGGGGCAAGGTGGGTGTCTGAGGAGACAGAGGGAACGAGGACTCCGGAGCACCAAGGTCGGAGGGGTTTTGAGAGTCGGAGGCCTCCGCCGAAGGCACAGGTGGAGGGGGTGGGGCGCACCAAGGACAGGTGGGTGGGGAGTTCTGTGTGGAGGCACAGAGATGTCAGGGGCTGCAAGAACATCAAGGACAGGAGGAGCCCCAGGACAGCAAAGGATGGAGAAAGGGGATTGAGGCCTGGGAAGCTACTAGGCAAGTAGGAGGAAGTCCCTGGGACACAACCAAGGTGGGAGGGGAGGGGTCAGGCCTGGAGTTAAGAGCACAGGGGTGGTTTGGAGACTTGGGTAGACCAGGCTGGGCTCACAGACCGCGGTCCAGAAAGGACCTAGAAATCTGAGAGCCCAGGGCCTTGTGTACCTAGGCAGAGAGTCCCGACAGCAGGGTTTGGGTGTCCTGATCCAGCCATCTCCACTTGGCCCAGTATTCAGAGGGGGTGACAATAGAGTTGCCTCTCTGAGAAATCTCAGACCCCAATACTGAGAGCTTTCTTTAGGATACAACCAGATCGTGTTTGAGTCTTGGATCTATGTGACCTTACACAAGTCACTTCCAGTCTCTGAACTTCAGTTTCCTCACTATATAATGAGGATAATGATAGAGTTGTAATGATTCTCTGAGAACAGGAGCCGGAAGTACTCACCCTGCCAGCACATAGTAGATTCCTGGTGAATTTTTGGTGTTAGATGAGAAGAAAAACAGAGCCCAGGGGACACTCTCAAAGCAGCTAACCGTAGTGCTTAAAATCTCTGCATAGTCCCAGCGGCTGGGCTCACCATTCCTACCCATCTGCTTCTCAGGGTTGCTGTCTGCCTTGGGAAGGGGTGTCAGCCCTTGTATCATCTTGGATATGCACTGTTCTCTCTCCTTGGTGCTGGGTCTATTCTTTGTTGTCTCCAGACCCTTTGGCCTGGGTGAGGGGCTGGGGATGGTAGTGACTCAGGTAGCACTGTGTGCTGACTGCTGTGCCCAATACTCTAGGCTTATGATCCGTTTCATCCTTCCAAGAGGTGGTAAAAAGTGGGGAGCATAATCTCCATTTTGCAGGTGAAGAAAGCGAGACTCACAAAGGTGAAACAATTTTTCCACACTCACACAGTGAGTGACAGTGCTGGGATTTGAACTTCAATGATCAGGCCTTAAGAGAGTGCCGAGGGGATTTGGTTCTTCCCCCGTGGAAGGGCAGATTCCTAGGCAGCCAACCAAAGGAATCTAAAAGGGAGAAATGGGGGAAGACAGAGAGTGGGCACCAGTCTTGTCCCTAAACTCCAGAACGGGGTAGGGCAGTAGGTCAGTCTGGAAATTGCACACCCAGTATGTCAAAGCAGGAAGGAACTTAGAATTAATACAGAGTTCCATTTTACAGATGGACAGACAGAGACTTGGAGAGAGCACAGACTTTCCAAGGTTACGTAAAGTTACTCTCTAGCTTCATAGTTCCAGGTGGGAAGGTACTTCTAGGAGGGATCAGGGAAATATGAGCTCCATTCAGTTCTCTGTTGGTAGAGATGGAGCTCCTGTTGCCATGATAACCTCCCTTCCAGGGTCCAGCCTGAGGCAGCCTAGAATGATCATAGCTTCAAACTAAACTGAAGTCCCTAGTTTCAAGTGGAGAAGAGCAGGTATAAATAGGAATCCATTCCTTTCTAGGCTTTAAGCTCTGTGAAGTGCAGTGAGCAAACTGTTGGGCCCGTGTAGGGGTCAGGAGAGGCTTTCTAGTCCTACCTTTGCCCTCAGTTGGTTGTGTGACCTTGAAATAATGACCTTCTTTCTATGGGCTACTTGTTCCTCACCTTCAATATTCTGGGACGGACCAGTGATAGGATATCTGAGGGCCTGACTTGTGGTCAACCATAGGGTTAGGAGAGTTGGTTCGAGCCAGGAGACCTGGGTTCAAGTACTGCTTTGCCACCACCAACTAGCTGGATGACCTTGAGCACAGGGCGTCTTTCCATACTTTATTTTTCCTGATAGGAAAGTGAGCATGCATGTGTGGTTGGGGTGTTGTGAAGATGCAGTGAGACAACAGTGAAAGCATTTAGCACAGTGCTTGGCACTTGGTTTGTGGAACTAATGTGAACTATTATGACAATTTCATATTTTGAAATGATATTCAAGAGGTTAGCAATAAAGCAATTCAGTAAGATGTATTAGTTTTCTTTGCTAATTGCATCCAGAGATGCAATTTGGATAGGCTTTTGAAATCTAGACTTAAATTTTTTTAAATTTTATTTTAGAGAGAGAGGGGGGTGTCTGGGTGGCTTAGTTAAATGTCCAACTTTGGCTCAGGTCATGAACCTGTGAGTTCAAGCCCTGCGTCAGGCTCCGTGCTGACAGCTCAGAGCCTGGAGCCTGCTTCAGATTCGATGTCTCCTTCTCTCTCTGCCCGTCTCCTGCTGGCTCTCTGTCTCTCAAAAATAAACATTAAACATTTTTTTTTTTTTTTTTTTTTAGAGAGAAGAGAGAGCAGGCAGAGGAGAGGGACAAAAAGAATCTTAAGCCATGTTGAGAGTGGAGCCTGACACAGGGCTTGATCCCACGACCCTGGGATCATGACCTGAGCTGAAATCAAGAGCAGATGCTCAACCAAATGAGGCACCCAGGCGTTCCTGAAATCTAGACTTTAAGGCCTTGGTTTTCAGCTGGGTCCTAGATTGTGAAACTTTCTGATTGCTAAAGAGGTCCTTGGGGGCCATAGCAATAGCTAATTTCTATCTTTATTCCAGATTAAGGGGTACCAGTGGGTTCCCCCATTGTAGGAAAATTACTTAAAATCCAAAATATTTAAGAAAAAGCTATTGAAGCTTGTAAGTTACTCAAACACTGGCAAACACCCAAAGCACCAGTGACCAAACTATATTATGAATTTAGAAAATGAATTATTAGTGTTCCACACTTCCAAGACTCATTTCTGAGATTCTCTTTACTCTCTCATCTCAGCTTTCCTGGCACTGGGCTGGGCACTGAGGTAGGCCTTCAGAACTAATTCTGTCATAGGGTGCCTGGGTGGCTTAGCTGGTTAAGCAACCAGCTCTTCGTTTTAGCTCAGGTCATTTTCTCACAGCTTGTGGGTTTGAGCCCCACATTGGGCTATGTGCTGACAGCCTGAAGCCTGCTTGGGATTCTTTCCCTCCCTCTCTCTGCCCTTCCCCTACTCACTCTCTCTCTCTCTCTCTCCAAATAAATATATGAACGTAAAAAAAAAGAAAAAGAAAGGATTTTGCTTTTATGTAACTTTCAAGACTCTCATTGGAGTGTCTGCCTCACTTTCTTCCCCTTTCTGTGCTTGTGCAGGGGGCCGGGAGAACAAGATGCCTATTCTCATTTCCAAGATCTTCAAGGGCCTGGCAGCTGACCAGACTGAGGCCCTCTTTGTGGGAGATGCCATCTTGTCTGTGAATGGGGAGGACCTCTCCTCTGCTACCCATGATGAGGCGGTGCAGGTCCTGAAGAAGACAGGCAAAGAGGTGGTGCTGGAGGGTAAGCGCTGGAGTCCCCAAGGACGTTCAATTCGTTCCTGCCTCCCCCAGGCCTCAAGTGGCCCCAGCCCGGCTGTGGGGGCTAGGAGGGGGGGCAGAGATGAAACCAGAGACAGAACTTGGGGACCTGCCTTGAGACACTATGGGGTGGGAGAGCCAGCACAGAGCCAGACAGACCTAGTTTTCACTTCCTCTCTCCCATTTATTACCTTTCTGGACTTGGGCAAGTCATTTCATTTCCCTGATCTTTAGTTTCCTCATCTGTAAAACAGGGATGTAACTTCTGGATTACTTCTGTGATTCTCCCTGGGTTGTGAGATCAGGACAAAAGGTACATGGCAAGATCTGCCACCCAGTGAGTGAATCAGGGAAAGAGAGGGGCAGAGACTGGGGAGGGGGCAGCTAATATTCTTTCTTGAGGAAACTGGAGGGCTCCCCAGCTTTAGGGCCCTTAAAACCTGACATCCATCCTCCCTTGGGAGTTGACTTGGCCTTTATATTGCAGGACATCTGATCCTTCCAGCAAGGATCAGAGAGGAGTTTTGGAGGAGGGATCTTGGTGGTTCCTCTCCACCATCCCTGCACTATGTGGTCTTGGAGGAGATCTTTGTCTTCTCTGGGCCTCGACTGTCCCATCAGTTGTTATAAGCCTCTTGCTGTGACTGTCCCATGTCTGCCTTTTGCCATCTCTCTCAGGAGGTTTCTGCTTTGCTCAGCCCTTTCTTCAAACTCCCCTCTGTCAGTTCCGGAAGCTGTGGGGGCCTGAGGAATGTGTGTTTGGCTCTGGGCCCAGAACAGGCACAGGGAGATGGCGGGGGTGGATGGAGAATGCCATGGCCAGCAGAGCTGCCAAGCTGAGCCCCAAGCCCGGATCCTGATCGGTTGCCCTTGTTTCCCTGAACAGATCTCTAAGAGGCCACAGAAACAAACAGGCTCTGGCTGGTCTTTGGCATTCTGTGGCTCTGACCTTAGTTCTCTCTCACTTTTGTTTTATTTTTACATTTTTGGTGTTATCTGTTTAAGTGCCACTGGTGCATTTTTGAAATATATGCTTTAAAAAAGTTAAGTCTGCGGTATTGGTTCTTGAAGCTTAAGTATAAGAGTCATAGTTTAACAGCAAAGTTAAATAACAAGATCACTCATAAATGGTATGGATATAGAAGACTCCCCTACCCTATGCCTCATTACTTTGATATTTATAGCCAGTAATGCAGTTGAAACTCATCAAAATGTCATTCTTTGGTTGACTTGAGAAGCTCTTTTAGTTTCTGCTATTTGAAAGTTTAATCTGTAGATGGTAAAATTTCTACTGCAGGCACATTTCTAATCCACACTGAAGTCCCCCTCATCCTCTCATCTTTGGGTTGAGAATGTCTATCTGGGCTCTCAGCATGGGTCATTCTGAGAAGATAACATCTTTGAGTATTAGAAGCTTGAAGTATCTCCTGGCTTCTGTATAATTCTTGTACTCCATTCCTCCATTCCTTACTAAGCCAAGAAACACTTACTGATGCCTACTGTGTACCTGGTGGGCAGAGCCTTGGGTCAGAAGCTAAATCAGACCCAGGTCCTCTCCTGCAGGAGCTCACTATCTGGTGGAGGAGACAAAACATAAACACTGTCTCATTCAAACATACATTTATTTATTTATTATTTTATTTATTGTTTACTTATTTGTTTTGAAAGAGAGAGAGAGAATGCAAGCAGGGAAGGGGCAGAGAGAGAGAGAGAGAGAGAGAGAGAGAATTACAAGCAGGCTCTGCATTGTCAGCACAGAGCCTGATGTGGGGCTTGAACTCACAAACCATGATATCATGACCTGAGCTGAAATCAGGAGTTGGATGTTTAACTGACTGAGCCACCCTGGTGCCCCTCATATAAAGTATTTAAAAAGCAGTTTCTAAAATTCTCTCTGCTCTGGGGAGAGGTGGATGGGGAATGGGCTAAATGGATGATGACTACTAAGGAGGGCTCTTATTATGATGAGCACTGGGTATTATATGTAAGTGATGAATCACTAAATTCTACTCCTGAGATATTTTATAATATTAATTAATTAATAAGCCAATCTTACATTATGTTAACTGACTAGAATTTAAATACAAATTTGAAAAACAAATAAAATGAAAAGAAAAATCTGTCCAGTCTGTGAAGAATCTCTGGCCTTGGATAAGACCCTTGCTTTCTCTGGCCCTCAGCTCCCCTATAGGTTGGGATTAGACCAGATCAGAGCTGAGCAGTAGCTTTCATTTTGAGTGTCCCCTTCCCTGGTGACTACTGGGGTCACGTATTTGGAGGGATTGGGAAGTCTTGTCTGGGCTCAGCAGAAAGGAGCTGGAAGCGATTGGCAATGTGTATCATGGATACAGTAGAAGTGTTCCACTCCAGGACTGAGAGCCTCCGGCTGTTAATGTTTTTTGAGACTTTTCCCAGGGTAGGATCTTTCGTTGGCAAACCTTGCTCCAGACCTCTGGCTGGAGCTTGGCCTATCTCTTGCCCAAAATCGGGTGTGGCATATAGTAGGCACTCAATCAATGTGAGTAACTACCCTCCTGTTCCATCACATTTATACAGAATTGATATTATTTCTTCCTGAAATGTTTGGTAGCATTCTCCAGAGAAGCCATCTTTATGGAAAGGTTTTTAACTACAATCCAGTGTTCTTTTTTTTTTTTAATTTTTTATTATTTATTTTTCAGAGAGAGAGGCAGAACATGAGTGGGGGAGGGACAGAGAGAGAGGGAGACACAGAATCTGAAGCAGCTCCAGGCTCTGAGCTGTCAGCACAGAGCCTGATGCGGGGCTTGGGCTCACAAACCACAAGATCATGACCTGAGTCAAAGTTAGATGCTTAACCGACCGAGCCACCCGGGCGCCCCTCCAGTGTTCTTAATAGGGCAGTTTTGAGGATCTATTTTTTCTGGAGTGAGCTTTGGTAGTTTATGTCCTTTAAAAAAATGTGTCCATTTCATCTAGTTGTCAAACTTACTGGCGCAAAGTGGTTTATAATCTTCCCATATTATGACTCCCTTTTGGATGAGTGTTCTCTGCTTTTTCTTTCCTTATTTTGTTTATTTTTTATTTTTTTTAATGTTTTATTTATTTCTAGGAGAGAGAAAGAGAGACAGCGTGAGCAGGGGAGGGTCAGAGAGAGAGAGGGAGTGACAGACTCTGAAACAGGCTCCAGGCTCTGAGCTGGCAGTCAGCACAGAGCCCGACGCGGGGCTCGAACCCACAAACCACGAGATCATGACCTAAGCTAAAGTCGGACGCTTAACTGACTAAGCCACCCAGGCGCCCCTCTTTCCTTCTTCTTCTTTTTTTTTTTTTTAAATGTTTTATTTATTTCTAGGAGAGAGAGAGAGACAGCGNCAAGCAGGGAAGGGGCAGAGAGAGAGAGAGAGAGAGGGAGAGAATTACAAGCAGGCTCTGCATTGTCAGCACAGAGCCTGATGTGGGGCTTGAACTCACAAACCATGATATCATGACCTGAGCTGAAATCAGGAGTTGGATGTTTAACTGACTGAGCCACCCTGGTGCCCCTCATATAAAGTATTTAAAAAGCAGTTTCTAAAATTCTCTCTGCTCTGGGGAGAGGTGGATGGGGAATGGGCTAAATGGATGATGACTACTAAGGAGGGCTCTTATTATGATGAGCACTGGGTATTATATGTAAGTGATGAATCACTAAATTCTACTCCTGAGATATTTTATAATATTAATTAATTAATAAGCCAATCTTACATTATGTTAACTGACTAGAATTTAAATACAAATTTGAAAAACAAATAAAATGAAAAGAAAAATCTGTCCAGTCTGTGAAGAATCTCTGGCCTTGGATAAGACCCTTGCTTTCTCTGGCCCTCAGCTCCCCTATAGGTTGGGATTAGACCAGATCAGAGCTGAGCAGTAGCTTTCATTTTGAGTGTCCCCTTCCCTGGTGACTACTGGGGTCACGTATTTGGAGGGATTGGGAAGTCTTGTCTGGGCTCAGCAGAAAGGAGCTGGAAGCGATTGGCAATGTGTATCATGGATACAGTAGAAGTGTTCCACTCCAGGACTGAGAGCCTCCGGCTGTTAATGTTTTTTGAGACTTTTCCCAGGGTAGGATCTTTCGTTGGCAAACCTTGCTCCAGACCTCTGGCTGGAGCTTGGCCTATCTCTTGCCCAAAATCGGGTGTGGCATATAGTAGGCACTCAATCAATGTGAGTAACTACCCTCCTGTTCCATCACATTTATACAGAATTGATATTATTTCTTCCTGAAATGTTTGGTAGCATTCTCCAGAGAAGCCATCTTTATGGAAAGGTTTTTAACTACAATCCAGTGTTCTTTTTTTTTTTTAATTTTTTATTATTTATTTTTCAGAGAGAGAGGCAGAACATGAGTGGGGGAGGGACAGAGAGAGAGGGAGACACAGAATCTGAAGCAGCTCCAGGCTCTGAGCTGTCAGCACAGAGCCTGATGCGGGGCTTGGGCTCACAAACCACAAGATCATGACCTGAGTCAAAGTTAGATGCTTAACCGACCGAGCCACCCGGGCGCCCCTCCAGTGTTCTTAATAGGGCAGTTTTGAGGATCTATTTTTTCTGGAGTGAGCTTTGGTAGTTTATGTCCTTTAAAAAAATGTGTCCATTTCATCTAGTTGTCAAACTTACTGGCGCAAAGTGGTTTATAATCTTCCCATATTATGACTCCCTTTTGGATGAGTGTTCTCTGCTTTTTCTTTCCTTATTTTGTTTATTTTTTATTTTTTTTAATGTTTTATTTATTTCTAGGAGAGAGAAAGAGAGACAGCGTGAGCAGGGGAGGGTCAGAGAGAGAGAGGGAGTGACAGACTCTGAAACAGGCTCCAGGCTCTGAGCTGGCAGTCAGCACAGAGCCCGACGCGGGGCTCGAACCCACAAACCACGAGATCATGACCCAAGCGAAAGTCGGATGCTCAACCGACTAAGCCACCCAGGCGCCCCTTTTCCAGTTTTTTCTTATTTGAAGTCTCTTTTGAGCTGCTTTCCTAGCCCAGCATATTTGTGGAAGGATAATTCCCCCCAAGGCAGAAAAGGCATGGGGCAGGCACCGAGGTCAAGAGTCTTTGAATGGCAGGGGTAACCTGAGAAGCCTGGAGGACATGACGGAGCCAGGATGGTGGCATGTAGTTGGTCCTTGAGATTTGGGGAAGCTTATAGAGAAAGTAAGTGTCTGGCAGCTTCACCAGACTGGACTCAGGGTTCCTGGACCTTTTCTGGGCCTTTGTTCCACCTTGGAGCCTAATTACTAGCCACATTGTTCCAAACTTCCCTATCAGTATCCCACTCCTGAGGCCACCTCCAAGGGACCATGGAAAGATGGCCTGTCCTTTAGATATGAACCTGGCAGGACAGCGGGGCATCTTTCCTGAGGCCTGGGGCTCAATGGGTACAGAGCCCCCAGAGAACGCCCTAGAAGAACAGATGTCACTAGCAAACTCTAGGTGCCAGCCCTGCTTCTCCAGCATAAGTCAGGGATTCAGCTAGGCCTCTGTAATCCCAGCCTGCCTTATAGACATTTTCTCCTGCTAGGTCAGGGATTTGCACAAATGTCTTCAACTTGTTCTCAGCCACAGAGATGTGTTTGTGATCAGAGTCTGGGCCCAAGCTGGCAGCCAACACGCCTCTGTCTGCTGCTTAGAGAGGCCCATTGTGACACAGACCTGTATTCAGGGCTAGCCTGGGCCCTTGGAGACCGGGCCTGGGAGAAAAGGGAAAGACAGCCAAATGCCTTCCCTCCCTCCACCCACAATGTGTCTGGCATGATAGCGACAACAGTGACCTTCTGATGCATTAAAAAATAATACTAAGGGACAGGGGCACCTGGCTGGCTCAGTTGGTAGAGTATATGACTTTTGATCTCAGGGTTATAAGTTCGAGCCACACACTGGGTATAGAAATAACTTAAAAATAGGGGTACCTGGGTGGCTCAGTTAGTTGGTTAAGCGTCCGACTTCAGTTTAGGTCATGATCTCACAGCTCATGGGTTTGAGCCCCATGTCGGGCTCTGTGCTGCTAGTTCAGAGCCTGGAGCCTGCTTTGGATTCTGTCTCTTCCTCTCTTTCTGTCCCTCCCCTGCTCTCTCTCTCTCTCTCTCAAGAACTTAAAAATGATTTTTATAAGAGCTTTTAAAAAAATGAATTCATTTATTTGAGAGAGAGAGAGAGTGATCAAGAGAGGGGCATAGAGAGAGGGAGAGAGAGAACCCTAAGCAGACTCTGTGCTGTCAGCACAGAGTCTTACTCAGGCCTCAAGCTCATGAACTGTAAGATCATGACCTGAGCTGAAATCAAGAGTCAGACGTTTAACTGACTGACCCACCCAGGTGCCCCAAAAATCAAATCTTTAAGAAATAATAATACCAAAGGACAATAAGAAATTAAAGTCAGTTTCAGTACTTTGTACAAAGTAGGGAAGGTACATTCCACAGAAAGATCAAGCTTTTAAAAGATAACAGGCATAGGAGCACCTGGGTGGCTCAGTTGGTTGCCATCTGACTCTTGATTTCGACTCAGGTCATGATCTCACAGTTCGTGAGATGGAGCCCTGTGTTGGGCTCTGTGCTGACAATATGGAGCCTTGGGATCCTCTCTCTCCCTGTCTCTGTGCCCCTCCCCTAGTCTCTCTCTCTCAGAAATAAATGAACTTAAAAAAAAATAACAGGCATCTAGTAGCATGTTCAAAAATATACATAATAGGGGCACCTGGGTGGCTCAGTCGGCTAAGCGTCCGACTTAGGCTCAGGTCATGATCTCACGGTTCGTGGGTTCGAGCCCCGCGTTGGGCTCTGTGCTGACAGCTAGCTCAGAGCCTAGAGCTGTTTCGGATTCTGTGTCTCCTTCTCTCTCTGACCCTCCCCTGTTCACACTGTCTCTATCTCAGAAATAAATAAAAAACATTAAAAAATAAAAAACAAAAATATTCATAATAAAAGTATAGAGTGATAGGAATTGCTATGACCCCCATTTTACAGACAAGGTCACCAAGGTTTGTTGAGAATAAATAACTTTCTTCAGGTCATATGACTAAGAAATTGAGAGAATTCATACTGAGGTCTGTCTGGTTACAGAGGCCACTATTGCTTCAGCCTTGGGTAGTACCTACCTTGCATGGTTATTTGCAAGATTAAAAAATAAAATACACCGAGGCCAGTGCTCATAGTAGGTACTTGATTATTTCTTTTATTTGCTATTTGTAAGGATGAGACAATGCATTTGAAGTGCATAGCACAATGTCTTTCACATGCAAGCATTTAGTGAATGTCAGCCTTTATCATCTTTGTACCAGCAGCAGCCGTTGTTACTGTTTTCTCCAGTAAACTTGAAGGTCTTTCAGGGCAGGACTCCTGTGTGGTTTGTCTCAGAGCCCTATGCCTGGCACTGAGTCCAGCAGCACACATTAGCTCTTGGACTGTAGGGAATGATCTGTGGGGTATATCTCTGACCCTTTCTACTTTACTTTAACCTTGTCAATTGCAGCTGACTTTCCTAAATGTTTAAGATGGGCCTCAGGGCTCAAGCTGGGCTTGACTAAGTCCTGAGAGTATCAGGTATAAGTCCTTGGAACTCCTGCCGGGTGTCCTGCCCAAAATTTGGCTTAATATATCACTACCATCAAAAGAGGGATGTAATTAATGGATGCAACTAATATGAAGCTATCCTGCTTGGCTGAGCCAAGTGATTCTGTGCCCCTGAGGTACTTGAGAAATTTCTGACCTGGGAACACAGTCATGAATGGAGCTCCCACCTAGTCCTCCTGTGGCCACAAACACCTGTTATTCTAATCATTGTTCTCAAGCTAACATTTATTTGGACACACACACACACACACACACACACACACACGGCTTTGGCCCATGTGACGCCCCATAGATAAAACTTGGCTTAATCTATGCCTGAATCTTGATTAAAGTGCCTGTGGGCCTCTGGAGACAGGTTCTGGCCTCGATTAACTGTGTGAGTCTGGCCACTGACGGTGGTGGAAGAAATAATAGTGATAATAATAGTGACTATAGTGTTTGCTTTTTATTGAGCACCTACAATGTGCTAGGCACTGCACCAAGTGCTTTCCGTATATTTTCTCATTGAGTCCCCCAAAACTACCTCTATGAATTAGGTTTGTCACTCATCCCATTGTGCGGATGAGAACATTGAAACTCAGAGAGGTAAAGCTCTTTTCCCAAGGTCACATAGTGGCAGACATGGAATTTGAGCTCATATCTGTCAGATGCAAAAACGCATGTTCTTAAATATTTATACTGCACTGCAAGTCATGTCACCCCTGTGAGACTCAGGGGTGAGACTCAGCCACCCCTGTGGCTTGAACCTGTGAACTGTGAGATCATGACTTGACCCAAAGAGTCAGATGTTCAACTGACTGAGCAATCCAGGCACCCCTCTGTCTCATTCTTTTCAATGGCTGGATAATATCCCACTATTGGAATTCATATATTCATTTAGCAAGTGTTTTTTTTATTTTAATTTTTTTAAGTAGGTTCCATATCCAATGTAGGGCCTGAACTCACGACCCTGAGATCAAGAGTTTCATGCTCTACCGATAAAGCCAGCTAGGAACCCCCATTTAACAAATATTTACTGAACCTCTGCTCTATGCCAGGACTAGATGTAGACATCATGCATATAGCCATGCGCAAGGCTGAACACTCTGGCAGTCAGGGAGCTCATGTCTTGTATTTAGCTGCCCCTCCTCATGGAAATTCAAGTTGTTTTTACTGTTTTGCCCCCAGACAATGGTGCTGTGAGCCCTCTGTGTACCCATGAGCACTCATCTGAAGTGGGGCTCCTGCAAAGGGTCTTGTTAGGTCAGAGGGTTCATATGCCTTTAGGATCGTGAGAGATAGTATCCCCTATACTGCACAAGAATGCAGTAAGGTGAGATTTTTGTGCCCCAGAGTATACCAACTCAGACCCTGTTGGTCAGCCCTGATGCAGGGCTTGCCAGGGGCTGGGGACTATTTATAACCCAGGCTTGCTGGACCAGCAGGACCTTAAAGGTCACCCCTTCTAGAGCCTGTTGGAACCCCGTGTCCTCTCCACACCATCTTTCGCGGGCCGGTGGGCAGCCTGGACCCGAATCCTCACAATACCTTACTCTGAGAGTTGATGTATCAGTGCCCATTATATAGGCAAGGAAAATGAGGCTCGGAGAGACCTTGGGACTTGCCAATGCCAGATAGCAAGTGACAGGGCCTGGATTAAAATCTTTGTCTATCATGCTTCCTGTGCCCTTACCCTTATACAGTCCTACTAAGAACAGTAGCAGAAATAATAACCACACTGCTGTTCACTGAAGACTTACTCTGTGCTAGGCAGGGCAAAGTGCTGTACAGGTATTGAGTCTCAAAACCCTGGGAGGTGGGGGTGCCTGGATGGCTCAGTTGGCTAAGCGTCCAACTTCGGCTCAGGTCATGATCTCACGGTTCGTGGGTTTGAGCCCCGAATTGGGCTCTGTGCTGACAGCTAGCTCAGAGCCTGGAGCCTGTTTTGGATTCTGTGTCTCCCTGTCTCTCTGACCCTCTCCTGCTCATGCTGTCTCTCTCTCACTCAGAAATCAAACAAACAAACACAAAAAACCCACAAAAAAACACCCCTGGGTGGTGGATATATTTTACTCCTATTATAAAGAGGAAGAAATGGAAGGTCATAGAAATCAAGTCACTTGTCCAGGGTCATAGAACAAAGAAGTTAAACCCAAGCCTCACTTCAGAGCCCACTTTAATGTTTTCTCTCCAGGATGAGAAGCCCCAGGCCTGTCTGTATTCATTCATTTAACAAATCTCATACTTCCTGATTACCTGGTACTATATGTCAGGTACTATACTAGATTCTGAGGATCCTCTAGTGAACAAGAACACAGGTCCTTGCTCTCACGGAACTGACATTTTGGTTGGAGGAGAGAGGTATGGCCTAGTAAACAATTGGATAGGCTGTGTACTTTTAGGTAGGGGCAAGTAAGTGACCATCCACTGAACAGACAAGGACCGGCTTAAGCTTAGAGGGTAGGCTTCAGCCAAGACTCAAAGCCAGGGCATTCAGTCACAAACATTTATTGAGCGTTGGGATAAGTGCTAGGGAGACTGTGTTGAGCCAAAACAGATGTATCCCTACAGCACATATGTTCCCTCCCAGTGGTACTGGGCCAGGTGAATGGTCCTGTCTCAGTTCCTTGTGTTTCTAGTGGAATCCTCAGGGTTCAGGGCTAGGGCCTGTCTCTTGTTGGCAGAGCAGGAAGTCCCTGGGAACTGGGGCCTCTGGAAGAGGCATGGTGTCCTGTGTATGTCTTAGCTTCCTTGGGGGAGGAAAAGCCCATGTGTCACTGCTCTCAGGCTCCTGGGGCTCCTGGCTAGGAGCTTGGCTGGGGAGCATGTAGATACCAGCTGGACTTATCTTTGGAGTCTGAAGAATGCTGACCACAGGGCCATCAGCTCTCAGGCCACTGCTTTTGGATAGTCACACCCTGCCTGGTTGGGTGACTCAGACAGAAATCAGAGCAGGGAGGAGGCCTCAGAGCTGGGCTATTTATGGCCATACTCTGGGGCCCCCAGCACCCCACCCCCAACTCTGGGACAAGCCAATTGGCTTGTGAAACTCAAGCCTTGTTTTGGGCACTGGCTGGTAGCCTGTCCATTTATAGATGTTTCTGTGGGAAAGGAGAAGGAGGATCCAGTTCTGGGACAGCCCAGATGGGTGGGCAGGGGCTGTAGCAGTTTCTCTGGCTTCAAGGTTAACAAATGTTCATTTGCTGAGAATGTAGCATAGGAGATCCCTGCTGGATTCTGGGGACACAGAGAAAAGTCAGATGAGGTCCCTGCCCTCACAGTGTTCCCAGCCTAGTGGGGACCACAAACCCCCACACAGATACATAGTGGGGTGTGGTCTAGGGGCCCGCAGAGTGATGGGTGTGGTGGATCCCAGAGTGGGCATCTGGGAAGGCTTCCTAGAGGGGTGATGGGACTGGACTGGGCTGTGGCACCTTCTCCCTCTTGAATGAACCTGTCCGGCCCTGGCATTCATTTCTTCATTCACAGAACACTAACTCCGGGTTCAAATCAAGTCCAGCTTCTGTCCCCCAGAAGGTTGCATTTTGGTGAGAAAGACAGCCCCAACCCACAAAAATCACAGCAGAGTTCTACAAAGGGCAGGAGTGGCTGATAGGTAAGAAACTCATGTTACTTGAGTCCCTGACCTGTGCCACATGTTTTATAGCATCTCATTTAATTCTAACATCTCTCTGAAGTAGACATTGTTATCCCTTTGTTATCAACTTGCAGACAAATGAATTTCCTTGTCCGTGGTCACAATAGCTAGACAGTGCTGGAGCTGGAATGCAAACCCAAGAGTCCCTGTCTCTAAACTATGTACTAAGGATGTTCTGTGCAAAGGGAACTACATTTTGAAAGGTGTGGATGTTTGGAAACACATACAGTTTCTTAGAGCTCTGAGAAGGCCAGGATGATCAGACTAGAGGGTGAGATTCGAGATGTGTCAGGAGGTAAAGCCAGAGGTGTAGGCAAGGCCCCGGTCCTGAAGAGTCTTGGATTTTGATGATGGGAGCCAGAGCAGGACTTTGGACAGGGGAGGGGTGTGGCTGGTTATAGCAGGGGGATGTATCAGTTGTAACCTCCCCATATGGTATAGGGGGTGGGGGGGACTGTATTAATCAAGATGCTTTTCTCTGCAAGTAACAGGACCTCAATTCAAAGAGGTTTAAACATTGAAGGAGATGAATTTTCTTCCAGAATACCTAAAAGCAGCATGGCCACAGAGTTAATTAATTTAAGACCTCACCATCCTCAGTGTGTTTAAGCCCCTTTGTGCTTAAAAAGTGACTATCAGAGCACCTGGGTGACTCAGTAGGTTGAACATCCGACTCTTGATTTCATCTCAGGTCATGATCTCATGGTTTGTGAGTTCTAGCCCCATGTCGGGCTCTGGGAAAACAGTGCAGACCCTGCTTGGGATTCTCTCTCTCCCTGCCCCTCTCTCTCTGTCTCTCTCAAAATAAATAAAATAGTAAATTAAAAAAAATTTTTTTAATTTATTTTTTAAAATGTTTTCTTTATTTCTGAGAGAGAGAGAGAGAGAGAGACAGCGTGAGCAGGGGAGGGTCTGAGAGAGAGGGAGACGCGGAATCTGAAACAGACTCCAGGCTCTGAGCTGGCTGTCAGCGCAGAGCCTGACACTGGGCTTGAACCCACGAACCATGAGATCATGACCTGAGCCGAAGTCGGACGCTTAACCGACTGAGCCACCCAGGTGCCCCTAAAAATTTTTTTAAGAAATATGTATCATTGCTTTAGGACTATCTCCTCTCTCAGTAACTTTTAAAGGCTTACGGAGAGAAAGGGAAGGGAACTACTTTCCCTCACTTCTCATTGGCCAGAATTGTATCATCTGCCTCTATCTAGACCAATCACAAGCAAGAGGGATGGAAAGATCATGATTAACTTTGACCAATCACGAGTTTCTTCCTTGTTTGGGGAGAAGCCCAATCTGTAGGGCTCAGAGTTCTGGTAGCAAAGAAAGGGGGAAATGGTTTGGCTGTCATATAGGCTGTGAGGTGTCCCACCTCCATGGCCCCTTGAGACACAAGCCAATAGTCAGTCTTGGAGTAAGTCATTGCTGTAATGATGAGGATGAGTCATTGAGTCATTTTTAGTCCTAGTTCCCAAACTTCAGACCGAGTCTTAGTTCTTTAAAAAAAAAATCCTGCATTTACTTTCAACTTAACTGCTCTTCCAACCCCAGTAGGGTTCATAACTCCCTCTCACTCTCACTGCTATTTGTCTTGGATCCTGTCTGAGCCTGAGGAACAGTCTTCTGTGATAGAAATAGCTTCTTATCTCATTTTTCCAGGGAGCCTGGCCAAGACCTGCTTCCTCACCCCTTCCTGGCTTGTCTGCTCACAGGCAGAGCATACTGGCTGGCTTTTGACTACAGAAGTCAGATGGCTAGGAAGGCAGATGGCCATGAGGGCATAGTAGTTGAGGGGAGGAGGGGGAGGCTTCCCAAGGGCTAACAGGCATAGGTACCACTTAGTGGATGAGGAGACTGCTACTCATCAGAACTGGGAACAGGGGTGCCTGGGTGGTTCAGTCGGTTGAGTGGCTGTCTCTTGGTTTTGGCTCAGGTCATGGTCTCATGGTTTGTGGGTTCAAGCCCTATGTCAGGCTCTGTGCTACAGCATGGAGCCTGCTTGGGATTCTCTCTCACCACCCCCCACCCCCCCCGCTTGCTTTCTCTCTCTCAAAATAAATAAACTTAAAAAAAAATGTAATAGTCCAGATGCTAGGCAAAATCTACCAAGTATTTCCCCTTCTTCCTTCCTAACAGAAGCCTAATTTTATTGGATGGAAATATGCTCAGCTCCTGAGGCTGAATTGTGATTGGTCTAAGTCATGACTATTCCCTTTTGCTAATGACTGTGCTAAAAGTGGACATGAGCCCAGTCAGGCCAATGAGATATAAGACTTCATGGGAGTATTTGCTGCTCTAATAAGAGGGAGCTGTGAGGAGAAAACCTTTTACTGCCTGTTTCCTCCCTTCTTGATTTGGATTTTGTCATGTAAGGAATGGTTGGCTTGAGCTGTGGCAGCCATCTTGTGGTCATGAGGGGAAGGCCAAGAGAATGGCAGAGAGGTCTACCCTGCATTCAGTGTCATTGAGCCACTGAACCAATCCTAAAATTGCCTTCCTCTATACTTTTTTAAAATAACATTTTATTTAATTTTAAATTATTTTTATTTTAGTAAGCTCCACACCCAGCATGGGTCTCAAACTCACGACGTTGAGATCAAGAGTTGCACATTCTACCAACCGAGCCAGCCAAGCGCCCCTAGACTTCTTGTTATGTGAAATTATAAATATCTTTATTTCTTAAGACACTTTTATCATATATTCTATTATTTGCAGCCAACTCATCTAATAAATATAGCAAGAATGACCAAAATATTTTATTACCAATTAGCCTTGATGGATTGTTAATGGCTACCACAGAACACTGTGATTGACTTATGATGTCGTCCATGAGCAAAGGATAAAGAAGGGGTAGCACAAGTGCATATGTTTACCATTCCAGTCCTACCTATGGCCAGTTAAATACCTGGCACATAGTAGGTACTCAAGAAAACTGACTTGTTTCTGAATCTCTACTCCCACCAGGCCCTTCTTAGATCAACCACATTATGTTGCCTTTTGCTTCTAGCTGCCATCATTAGCAAGATCTTCCTTTTCTAAAAAGGCATTGGTCCAGGCCCCAACCAAGTCTCTTTTGGTTGCAAATATCACAACTCCTGTTGGGATGGTAGTTCCACATTCTAAAGGATAAGGATCAGAAACAGGAACATTAACAGGTGATTGGCAGGGCCTTCCCTCTGTCTCTCAACATGAGTCTCCACTATTTTTCTCTCTTACAAACCCGGTTTCTCCTCTTCTTTGTCCTCACAGCAGAAGGTGGTTGCTCCCACCGCATTCAAGTTTATTGAAGACACCAGTCAAGGATCTCTCCTACTCTCAATTTGGGTATACTAGTGTGGGCCAGGTGTTCACTCTGGTCCAGGTAGCATATCCAGAAGAGAGGGAACACATAGCAAGAACATGAATTTCTGGGTCAGTTGGGCAGAGAAGGAGATCCAGGCTATTATCCTAGAACTCTGCTGTCCAGTGTGGCTACCATTAGCTCCAAGTGACTTTGAATTTAAGTTTTTAAAAATATTTTTTAATGTTTATTCATTTTTGAAAGATGGATTGCGAGTGGGGGAGGGGCAGAGAGAGAAGAAGACACAGACTCTGAAGCAGGCTCCAGGCTCTGAGCCTGATGCGGGGCTCGAACCCACGAGCAGTGAGATCATGACCTGAGCCGAAGTCGAACTCTCAACTGACTAAGCCACCCAGGCACCCCCTAATTTAATTTTAAACTAAGATTGAATAAAAATAAAAATTTAGTTGCTCATCTGTACTCACCACATTTCAAGTGCTCAATAGCCACATGTGGCTAGTGGCTACTGTATTGGACAGTGTATATATGGAAGACGGACATAATTACTGAAAAATCTGTTGGACAGTGCTATTCTACAAGGTGTCTACTTACTCAATGATGTTTGCTCAGAGCTAAGAGCACTTCTATTGGTTTGGTTAGGGTACAAGTGATATGGCTGTAACAAGAGACTCATCAAGTACTATGGCTTAAATGTCATAGAGGCCTTTGCTTTCTTAGGTAACAGTCCAAGTCTGACATGGCATCTCCAAAGTGTCAGCATCCATTCATTTCTGTTTTGTTGGTCAGCCTCCCTTAGACTGTGGCTCATGTCCTCATGGTCATGATAGTTCTTGACCAGTCTGGGTCCCAGCCAGCTCAACCCTGTCAGGGGAAAAAAGGAGGAAAGGAAGGGTATCCCCCTTTCTTTATTTTTTAAAAATTTGTTAATGTTTTGTATTTATTTCTGAGAGAGAGAGGGAGGCAATGTGAGAAGGGGAGGGTCAGAGAGAGAGAGAGGGAGACACAGAATCTGAAGCAGGCTCCAGGCTCTGAGCTAGCTGTTAGCACAGAGCCTGATGCGGGGCTCGAACCCACGAACCATGAGATCATGACCTGAGCTGAAGTTGGTTGCTTAACTGACTGAGCCACCCAGGTGCCCCATCCCCCTTTCTTTAATAGGCAGAACTTGGTAGCAGCACACATCCCTTCTGCTTTCATCCTATTGGCCAGACTAGGCCACATAAGCACATATAGCTGTAAGGGAGCCTGGAAAATGAAGTCTCAAGCTGGGAGGCTATCACTGTATTGGATGAGAATTGCCAGCCTGTCCCATTCAATGCCTCCTCTTTGCAGATGAGCAGGCTGAAGAAATAGAGGCAAACAGTGGGCCAGTGGCAGAGCAGTCACATCTCCTGACTCCTGTTCAGTGCTCTTTCACTGCCTTGTAGCTGTTGTCCATTCTCTTCAGATAGCCATCCCAAAGAGCCAAATGCTTCTACTTACTCTGTTAGAATGAGTCACATGGCCATACACCTAACTGCAAAGGAGACTGGGAAGTGTGGTCTTTCTTCCAGGTGGCATGGATCTATAAACCAGGGGAAACACGAGAGCTTGGATGTTGGCATGCATCCAGTATTTTCTACCACACTCCTCTGTCAGAGACTTTAGCCTAGAGAAGGATAGTGATATTGGACATAAATTAAACTCTTACGAATGACTGACAATTGTGATGTGTGTCGCGTGGGAGCCCATGTCACAACGGTAACTACTGACCTGTGCTCTGACCAGTGAAGTACATGAAGGAGGTCTCACCGTATTTCAAGAACTCTGCCAGCGGGACATCGGTTGTCTGGGACTCACCTCCTGCTTCACCCCTTCAGCGACAGCTGTCTTCCCCTGGCCCCCCACCTCGGGACCTCAGTGATGCCAGACACATATCCTTGAAGATGGCATACGTCTCGAGGAGGTGCACCCCCACTGACCCGGAGCCCAGGTAAGTCTGGAGTGGGGGGCAACCAAGATATGCGTTGGTGTTAAGTGGTGGGGCTAAAGGAAAGATAGCTCTGTGTTGCAAGTGACCAGTACGAAGTCTGAACATAGTGGGGCTTGAGAAATGTTTGTTGAATGGATGTAAGAGTGAAGTTAAGGGGATGACGGTATGCTTTGCTTCTCTCTTCTTCCTCTGAGCAGTTCACATCTGAGGAGGAGCTCGGTCTGTGGAAGAGCCCTGGGCTCCAGTCCTGGTTCTCTGTGGACTAGTCCCTTTTCTTCACTGGTCTGTAGATTCATCACTGGGAAATAAAGTTTTTAGGCTCAGTGGTCCCTTCAAGTCTCTTCTAACTCTGCTCTGAGGTTCTTAGATGTCTAGTAACATTCGTGTCAGGGCCATGGAAAGTACCATCCTTCACATATGAGCAGCCCTTAACAGGTCACTGATGGTAAGATTGTTAACAACCATCATTATTGAGTGTTTACCATGAACATTTTCATTTAACTCTCACAGGGACCCTATGAGCAAAGTCCTATTATTTCACCCCCATTTTATAGATGAGGACAGAGAGAGGAAGTAACCTGTCCAAGATCACACAACCAGGAAGGGATGGAACTTGCCTCATTCCAGGTAGCCCTCTCTGCTTTAGAAATTATAGGTGCCTGAGTGATGGTGGTGGCTGAATGGAGTATATGTTGACCAGGTGGGGTATACAGTATCTGGGGTGGTGTGTATATGGCATGAGCATAAAAGGCTTGTGCTGTGGGTCCTAGGTATAGCCGGGGTCAATGCCAGGGAGATGCCCAACATCGACCTGGAGGTTCAGCATCCAAATCTTTTAGCCCCACTCGATGCCCCAGCCCCAGACTGCCCCCATGAGGCAAGCACTGGTGATCCACAGGTCACTTAAGGTGTTCCACAGTAGGGGCTTTTTGTGTTGGGTGAAAGTAAGGTGATATTAGTCCTTCCTGAG
Source organism: Crocuta crocuta (assembly GCF_008692635.1). Taxonomy (NCBI): domain Eukaryota; kingdom Metazoa; phylum Chordata; class Mammalia; order Carnivora; family Hyaenidae; genus Crocuta; species Crocuta crocuta. The sequence continues at coordinate 2,154,980 of NW_027530847.1, forward strand.
ACTTACTTAATTAGGTTAATTGTGGTTCCCAGCCTGATCCCAGATATCACCCGAAGCAAGTGTGTACATGTATTTCTGTGTGTGCACCTGTAGTTGACATGTAAATGCAAGTGTTTGTGTGTGTATGTGAGCATTTGCATGGTTATGGGTGTCTATTTGTGCATACGTGTTGGTGTCTGTTAATATTCATATGTGTATATTCATGCATGCACACGTGCTTGACTATGTGCACATATGTAACCTGTGTAACGTGAATATAACTGTGGTCCATATCAGTACAATATTCCAGTCAAAGGAATACAATCTGGTAACCAAAATAAAAATATTTCAAACTTTTACTAAGTGTTAGGATTATGTTGGGCTACAAGTATCAGAAACGCCAATCTGCAATGGCTTAAATAAATGAGGGATTTATTTTTCCACATGTTTAAGAAATAGTTCAGGGTCAGCTACTTAGGTTTTTATCATTGCTCAAGAATGCCTTTGAGGAATCAGCCTTCCAGCTTCTTCCTCTGCCACTTTTATTGTGTATTTTCTCTGTGGAGGTAGAACGGTGGCTGCGTGCCCAAGCATGTATCCACGTTCCAGACGGGAAGAAGGCAAAGGCAAAGGCAATCTTCTCCTCGCATTTTGTTCTTTTGTTGCATAGCAGACCATCCAAAAATGTAGTGGCTTGGAAGATAACACTATTATTTCTTATAATTCTGTAACCAGGGTTGGCTTGGCTGGCCAGTTCTTCCACTCTGTGTGGTGTCTGCTGGGGCTGGAAGTACAAGACGGCTGCTTCGCCCCCATGTCTGCTGCGTCAGCCGGAATGGGTGGAACGGCTAGGGGCCGGCTGAGCATTCCTCTTTCCAGAAGTCCTTTCCACGTGCCTTGTTTGCTCTTCCTCTCAGGGGTGGTTGGTACCAGGGTACTCGGATTTCATGGTGGCTCAGGAATGCCAGAATGTCACTCCTGCCACATGGTATTTGTCAAACCAAGTTACAAGGTCAAGTAGAAGAGAAATACATTTCACCTCTTGATGAGAAAAGTGGACTGTGTGTTCAGAGAGGGATGGCTTTGGTGGAGACCATTTTTGGAGAGTAACCTCCACATCTAGGGAAGCTTTACCTTCCTTTGGGAAGGAACACCCTCCCCAGCGACTTCTGGCTATATCTCATGGTCGGACCTGGGTCCCATGGCCAGCCTTAGCTGCAAGGGAGGTGGGAATTCAAGTATTTTGCTTCCTCGCTCTTACAGCAGAGGGAGGCAAAGGTGAAGGGGCTTGGAATAGGTATGGTGTAAGCCATCCTCCGGTGTCTGCCCTGTTTCATCTGTTACAGAAAGGCCGAAGAGGAGCGAATCTTTAATAGTCCACATAACATTTTAAAATCCTTTGCCTGTCACCAGTCCTCTTGGTACCTCCCGGAAACTCTTCCCCCACACTTGTCCACACTCCCTCCTCCCTTCTCCCTCCTCCACTCCTCCAGCTCTTTTTCTGTAGACTGACTTGGCCTCTTAAGCCTCTCCAGTTTCTGTGCTCCCCCCCCCCCCCCGGCGGGGCT
>NW_027530847.1:2156696-2166122 GCF_008692635.1 Crocuta crocuta
CCCGGGCAGTGTATCACTTTGGTCCTGTGCCACAAAGGAGAAGCTGGGAGCTGGCCTAGCAGGAGAATCCTTCTCCTAAGAAACCAGGAGAAAAGAGTAAGATCACGAATCCTCACACAGTGATTTTGGCTCCTATCACACAAGTTTGAGTCTGTGTTTCCTTTGTAAGTATAGGACCATGTGTATGTATGTCATAGTCTCTTGTCCCTAGACCCCAGGAGCCCCAGTTGTGGCTGGAGCCCCAGCAGTGAGTGTCGCTCCTGATGGTCTCACGACACCCTGTGGTTTCTCCTGGGTTTGCAGTGAATGCGGTTTCGGGCCAGATTTCAAGGTTGGGCAGCTGCAGCCTGGTGGTCTTGTCCTCCCCTCTGCTCTGTTTGTGCCTGCAGGTATTTGGAGATCTGTTCAGCAGATGGCCAAGACGCCCTCTTCCTGAGGGCCAAGGATGAGGCTAGCGCAAAGTCATGGGCAGCTGCTATCCAGGCCCAAGTCAACGCTCTGATGCCTTGGGTCAAGGACGAGCTGCAGGCACTGCTGGCAGCCGCCAGCACAGCTGGGAGCCAGGACGTCAAGCAGATCGGCTGGCTGACCGAGCAGGTGCTTGCTGGGCCAGGCGTCTGTCCACTACCTCCACCCCCTCCCCTGGAGCTAACCCCATTCCCATTACCGTCTCACTTCACCCTGGCCCTCTGACCTCTCCCCTCCCCGCCTCGCCTCACTGTTGCCTTGCCCTCTGCAGCTGCCCAGTGGGGGCACAGCACCTACCCTGGCCTTGCTGACCGAGAAGGAGCTGCTTCTCTACTGCCATCTACCCCAGACCCGAGAGGCTCTGAGCCAGCCAGCCCGTACTGCCCCACTCATTGCCACCAGGTATACACGGGCAGGCAGGGGTGCATATGCCTCACCCAGAGGGTGGGGCATGATGCTCTCAAGGGGCCTCAGCATTGGGGGACCCCAGCCCCACTCTGCCCTGAGTTAGTTCCCATGTGACCTAAAGCAAGCCTCTATCTTGTCTGGGCCTCAATTTCTTCATCTATAAAATGGGGGTTTGCAACAGAAGGTTGAGGTCCCACTAGTCACTCACTGATTGACACCTACTCTGCCCAACCTTGTGCAGCATGGTTCAGGGGATGGGGTGCTGTTCCCAACAGGGTACCCTCAGGGAATATCAGTCTGGTGGGGGAGGCTGACAGCCTTCAAGTTCAGAGGTGAAGGGACCACTTAACTCTGCCTGGCCTGATGGGGACAGCTTTAGCAGGAGGTGATATTGAGCTGGACTTTGATGGTTGAGTAGAAGTTTGCTATTTAAGAAAGAGTGGAAGGTCATCTCACAAGAACAACACGGTCAAAGGTACAGAAGTATTAAGGGCTAGAGCATGTTCATTGATCTTTGAGTGTGCTATAACCAGTACGTAGAATCCATACAAGAAAGGGAGAGAAATGAAACCGTTGTTAGGGCCTGGTCTTGTAGAACCTCTGCTGCCTGGTTAAGAAATGCTCGCTTTATCTTAAGAGTTGTGGCGGAGTGGAATGGTTTTAGCCTGGGAGTGAGGTGACTTGGGTTGTGGAACATGCACCGGAGGGGGCAGGATGGAAGCTGGGAGGCTGGTGCAGTCGTGCAGGAGGGATGGTGGAGGTGGGTGGAGGCAGCAGATGGAGAAGAAAGGTCGCATTTGCATTGGAAGATACATGGGTGATAAAATTAACTAGGCTTAGTGCTTGCCAGATGGGGAAGGTGAGGGAGGTGTACAGGATGAATGGATGAATGGGGGGTTTGGAGTTTGGGTCCGGGTGGGCAGTGGGACCAGGGGTGGGAGTGCCAAGCAGGGAGGCTGGAGCAAGTTGCTGAGTTGAGTGCAAAGTGTGTGGGGGATGGCGAGGGGGCTTGGATAGGAATCTTGGGGACTTGTGGGTTCACAGTTCTGGGCTGGAAAATGAGAAAGTGAGTGTCAGCAGCAGCTCTGGGGGGAGTTGAAACTACAAGACAGAGTGTGTGTGGAGTGAGGAACTAAAGAGGGCTAAGGGACAGAACTCTGAGTCTGTTGCCCAGAGAGGGGCAGGAAGCTGCCCAAGGTTACACAGCAAGTGGGAATGAAACTGAAGGCCTGGGCCCTTGTTGCTCATGCCTCTTCCTCTGGGTGGGGCTCTGGCTTATGTGTCAGGAGCTGCCTGTCTGTCAGGGATAAGCAGGTCATGGATTGCCAAACTAATCAAGTGACTCATTAATTCAGGTCACAAGTGTTTATTGAACATCTACTATATGCCTGGCACTGGTTTAATTGCTGAGAATAGAGTGGTGAACAAATTAGACAAAAATTTGTATCCTAAAAGATATTCTAGTGAAAAAGACAATAAAAAAAACCAATGGAAACAAATAGAGAATAATTTCCAGTATCATGATGAAAAGTAAGGCTAGTGAGTGCCAGGGGTACTATTTTAGACAGGAAGATCAGGGAGGGCTTCTCAGAAGAGATGACATTTGAGCAAAGATCTGAAGGAAATGTGGGCGTGAGTTGTGCAGACAATCGGGGAAGAGTGTACTTGACAGACAGAACAGCATATGAAGAAGTGCTGAGGCAAGAATGTGTTTGGTGTGTCTGAAGACACTAGTATGGCTGGCACAGAGGGATCAAGGGGTAGGGTGGCTGGAGGTGGGCTCTTGTGAGTCAATCAGGGCCCGTCTGGAAGTCCTGTTCCCTGATTGTATGGTAAAGGAGTCACAGGGTCCCTTCCCGCATTACCACCCCCTTGGCCCGGAACTACTTCCCCACTGTCTGAGGCCTTATACTTAACCCTCTGCCCCCTGCCCCCAGGCTGGTGCACTCAGGCCCCTCCAAGGGTTCGGTGCCCTACAATGCAGAGCTCACTTTTGCCCTGCGCACGGGCACACGGCACGGTGTGGACACTCACCTGTTCAGCGTGGAGTCACCACAGGAGCTGGCCGCCTGGACCCGCCAACTGGTGGATGGCTGTCACCGGGCTGCTGAGGGTGTGCAGGAGGTGTCTACAGGTGGGCTGGGTGGATCCGGGAGTGCCTCTCCAGTAATGAGTCCCCTTCTCCCTGAGGCATTCAAACTTCCTTCTTCAGGTGCCTCAGGAGGGGCATGTAACATGGGGTCTGAGGTCTCCAAAGTCTCTCTCTTTTGGGTGTGCAGGTGCCTCACTGGGTACTCTTTTCCCTGGGTTTTCCTGCCCTGGCTTCGTGCTTACACTGGTGTGGGTGAGCTGGTGCCTGGGGTAGGGTTCCAAATGAAATACAGGACACCCACTTAAATGTGAATTTCAGATAAGCAACAAACACTTTTTTAGCGTAAGTATGTCCCAATTATCCATTGCTTATCTGAAACACATTTAACGGGGCAATTCTTCAGGTCGCTAAGGTCTTCAAGGGCCATGCTTGGTGGGTCTACTGATACCTTCATAGGGAGTGAAGGAGCGGGCCCTCTGTACATGGCAGAGTTTAAGCTTTCCCTTTCCACTTTTTAAAATAAGTTTATTTATTTATTTTGAAAGAGAGAGAGAAAGAGAGAATGAGTAAGCACACGTGGGGGAGGGGTAGACGGAGAAGGAGAGAGAGAATCCCAAGATTCTCCCGTGAGAACTCCCAAGAGAATCCCAAGAGAATCCTGTGCTGTCAGCACAGAGCCTGACATGGGGCTCAAACCCACAAACCATGAGATCATGACTTGAGCCAAAATCAAGAGTCTGAAGCTTAACCCACTGAGTCACGCAGGCACTCCTTTCTGGTTCTACTTTTGTTGTTGCTGAAAGTGGGACTAGAAGTAGGCTATGCTTTCTCTGAGGGCCTATTTTCTGTATTTTAGGGTGAGGCAACTCCATGCAGGGTGAATATACAGAGGGCATAACAGGCAGTGAGCTTCCCATCCCTGGTGGTATTCAAGTCCTGTTTTCAGAGTTGCTGGTGAGGGTGGGAGGTGGGGCTTACGGTCTCTGAGGTGTTGGCTGTGCCTGTGCCCACATGCCTCCCCGCAGCCTGCACGTGGAACGGCCGTCCCTGCACCCTCTCTGTGCACATCGACAAGGGCTTCACACTGTGGGCAGCTGAGCCCGGTGCAGCCCGAGCTGTGCTGCTCCGGCAGCCCTTTGAGAAGCTGCAGATGTCCTCGGATGATGGTGCCAGCCTCCTTTTCCTGGACTTCGGGGGTGCTGAAGGAGAGATTGTGAGTGGAGGGGCTGGGGGGCTTTGCTCTCCTGAAGGCTAGGCTGGATGGGGCTCCTGACCCTTCTTTCCATCCACCCTGCAGCAGCTGGACCTGCATTCGTGCCCCAAAACCATGGTCTTCATCATCCACTCCTTCCTCTCGGCGAAAGTCACCCGCCTGGGGCTTTTGGCCTAGAGATCACCAGATGCGCTAGCCCTGAAGAGAGGCTATCTACCATGTGGTCTGACCTGGCCCTCCGCTGACTGCCTGCTCACCGCTGGGCTGAGGGAAGGGAGAGGAAAGGAACCAGAGTGCAGAGTCCCCGCCTCTAAGGGAGGCTGGGATAGTCTTGGGACTGGGACCCAGACTCAGGACACAGTGGATCCTGCCTGTGATGGGGTAGCCTCCCAGCTGCCCCATCATCCCCACACCAGTGCCTTTTGCAGAGAGATATTTTGTGTACACAAAAGCCATTCCGAGCCTGGGACCTGCCCCTGTGGGGATCCTGACCCCAGACAACAACTGCCAGGCCTCTCCAAGGCCCCTAAGCCACCCTCAGAGGCCTCATCTGAAGCTGGAGTTCCCTGGGGTCCATGGCAAGAGAAAGAGGAGGAACCTTTCTGTTCACTTCTCCCCTCAGCTCCACCACCTTGGGGCATCTGGTTTTTCTCTTCATCCTCTCTCCTTCTTACTCTTGGATAAATAAACAGCCTGTGAGTACATAGGCAACCTGGCCTAGTGTTTGTGGTTTGTGCCTTGGCCTCTGGACTCTTTGGTGGCCCCTGCCATCCCAAGACGGACCAGACCCAGGATTGGGGCTCCTTTCCCTGGAGGAGAGCAGACCTTTAACCACAGGGCCATAAAGAAAATCTGTTTGTTATCTATTATTGTGTGACAAATTACTCCCAAATCTAACAGCTTGAAAACAGTGAACGTTTATTATTTTTCAGGTTCTGTGGATCAGGAATATGTGAAAGGCTAAGCTGGGATGTCCTTGATTCAGGGGCTTTTACAAGGTTGCAAATCAAGTTATCGGCTGGGGCTGCACTCATCTGAAAGCTTGACTGGGGTTATAGGACCCATTTCCAATATTGCTCACACATATGGCTGTGGGCAGGAAGCTTCACTTCCTCACCACCTGGGCCAACCATAGGCTTGAGTGTGCTCATGACAATTAAATTAACTGCATATCAAGTACTCAGTAGCCACATGTGGCTGGTGGCTATTGTGTTGGACTAAGTAGTTAAGACTGACAGGTCCCCATGCACAGGGAACAGAAATTCAGCAGGGTCTCCCACAGCCAAATGTGTGATTCAGATTGGGCAGACGTGGAAATAGCAGAGAGGCCAGTGGGAACCTGACCGACTCTAGGGATTTACAGGAGGTTCCTCAGAAAAGACATGGAAGCTGGTGTTCATCTAAAGGAGTATGCTAAAATTCAGCTCCTGCCGCAATAATGCTATGGAAAAAAATACCTCAGTGGCCACAACCAACAAGCATTTATTTTCATGCTCCTGGGGCTGCATGCTGTCTGCAGTTTGACTATTCTAAGCTGGGCATGGCTGGGGGTGTCACCAGGGAAGGGCAAGGGTCTGACCTTGACAGTCTCTCAACATAACTCACATTGAGATACAGGTGCTGCCACCACGGTGGGGCTGTGTGTGGCACAGGTGACCCTGCATCTCCTGCTCCATGGCCATATTAGGACAGGACAGCTTCCCTCTGCAACTTGACAGTAAACCTGAATATTTCTCCATCTGGGGTCTTTGGATCCCAGAGTATCCAGGAATTTGTCTCTAGAGTTTAAGCATTTTCCAGGAATTCTGGTATACTTTCACAGTACTGTTACCCCAAATGATCAGATCACATCCTAGGTTATCTGGAGAACCACAGTAAAAATCAAGAACCATAATATACTTTTTGGCCTGTGTTTTCCTTTGTATTTTTGACCGAATTGGTACCCAGCAGTCATCTAAGGAGACAGCGTGAGCTTATTTCCTGTATATCTCAAATCCTGAAATCCAGCTTTGTTTCCATCATCCTTACTGCCCCAAGAGAGCACAATGGTCCAAGACTCCACAATCTTTGGGCAATTGCCACACGCTCCTAAATGCCCTCCTTATTTGTCTCTCCATCCTCTTACCCCCAAAGCAGTGTGTTCTCCACATTGCAGCCACTCTATAGGTAAAGAAACTGGGAATCAGCAGGGGTGACTAACTTGGCCTTGACTATCACGGTGAGGGTCAGAACCTCAATGGGAACCCAGCCAGTCTGACTTTCACTTGGTCAGTCAATGGTAAGAATAGCATTTTAGGATCGGCCTGGCCTCTGAGTGGATCCCAGTTCTGCCATGCAGTCGTTGTGTGAGCTTCAGCATGTGACCACCTTTTGTATTTTCACTTTTCTTGCCTTAAAGTGTGCCAATAATAACCTCATAAAGTTCTAGTGAGGCTTTAGAGAAGTCATTGCAGCAGGGGCTGTCAGGGCCCCAGAGCCTTACAATCCGGAGTGCTGGGGCCAGTGTCTACATCTTATCGACACAAAGCTTTCTTCCAAACCACAGATATTCCTGCACAGACAGAGCTGAAGTGCTGAGGAACTAAAATACATAGGAGCATCTTTCCACCATGGCTGCTAGCATATAACCGCTCTATCCTCTCCCCTTGGGTGAAATAATTCTGAGGTACGTGTACTACACTGTTTCCCAGAACTCCCCAACAGAATTACACCCCAGATGCCCACCATGGTAACGTTCTTTATTGGCTATCTCCCCTACCCTGTCTCATTCCCTGACTACGCTGTGAGTGTTTCCTGAGACCACCTACCTGCACTCAAATCCTTGTCTCAGGCTCTGTTTCTGGAGAACCCAAACTAAAATATAATGCAATCATTTATTAATTTAACAACTATTTACTAAGTTCTTCCATGAGTTGGACTCTCTACTAGATCTTGGGGATGTTGTAACGAATAAGACACAGCGTATCCCTGCTCTCAGGCAATGGCAAGTAAACCATGCCATCATTTTGGATAGTGACACGTACTGTGAAGAAAATGATGTGATGTGATGGGAGCAGGTTATAAGGTGTGGTCAGGGAGGGCCTCTCTGAAGAGCCGATATTTAAGTTGAGAACTGAAGAATGAGAAGGGACCAGCCAAGAAACAATTTGGGGGAAAAGCATTCCAGAAAGGTAAATGTAAGTAGACTCTGACATAAACATGTGCTTGGAGTATTTACTGAAAGGAGCAAAATAAAGTTACAGAATTGAGGATAGTCAACTAGAGAGAACATGTTAGAAGCAAGTTGGGGAAGTAAGAGTAAGCAGAGGCTAGATCATGCAGGCCCTAGGACACTGTAGGAAATCTCGATTTTATTGCCATGGCAATGACAAGCCAGCCAGAGTTTTCAGCAGAGACGTGGCGTGATCTTAGTCAATAAAACACAAAGAAATTCTTTTAGGCTCAGTATGGGGAGTAGTCTGTAGGAGAAAACGGCGGGGGCAGAAGCATGGACACCACTTTGCTGGCCATTGTAGTATTTCTGATGAGATGTTGGTGGCCTCGGTTAGAGGTATAGCACAGGAAGTAGGAGACATTTTTGAGTTAGAGCTGGCAGGACTTGCTGACAGATTGAATCTGGAGGTTAAAGGACAGGAAATAAAAATGGCTCATCTCAGTTTCTCCTAGTGCAACTGGGAAATGGTTGGGTCATGTACTGAGATGGGGTACACTGGCAAGGAACAGGTTTTGGGTGAGGCTGTGAGTGTGGAAATGAAGAGTTCCGTATTAAGGTAGAGTTGATCACTAGATACCCAAGAGGACGTGCCCCTGTAGGCAGCTGAACTATGGATCTGTACCCACCCTCTCAAGGTAGGGGTTCAGGCTGGAATGGGAATGGGAAGTCTTTAACCTCTAGCACAGTGCTGTCCAATAGAAAGAGTACGTGAGACACGCACACAAATTATTTATTATTTATTTATTTAAAAATTTTAATGTTTTATTTATTTCTAGGAGAGAGAGAGAGAGAGAGAGAGAGANCCCAGGCGCCCCAATTATTTATTATTTAAACATTTATTTTATTATTATGTTTTAGAATATATTTTAAAAAATATTTATTTTGGGGGAGAGTGCAAGCGGGGGAGGGGCAGACAGAGGACAGAGGGGACAGAGGATCTGAAGTGGGCTCTGCGCTGACAGCAGCTAGCCTAATGTGGGGCTTGAACTCACAAACTGAGATCATGACCTCAGCCGAAGTCAGAGGCTCAACTGCTTATTTACTTATGAGAGAGAGAGAGAGAGAGAGAGAGAGAGAGGGAGGGAGGAGGGGAAGGGGCAGAGAGAGCCTGGATAGAGGATCTGAAGCAGGCTCTGCGCTGACAGCAGTGAACCCACAAACCATGAGATCATGACCTCAGAGGAAGTTGGTCGCTTAGCGGACTGAGCCACCCAGGTGCTCACCAGTATACAATTTAAAATTTCCCAGTAGCCACAGTAAAAAAAGTAAAAAGAGGGGCGCCTGTGTGGCTCAGTCGGTTAAGGGTCAGACTCTGTCTCAGCTCAAGTCCTGATCTCACAGTTCCTGAGACAGGACTGTGTGGGGTCTGCGCTAACAGCATGGAGCCTGCTCGGGATTCTGTCTCTCCCTCATTCTCCTTCTGCTCCCCCCACAACCCCCACTCTCTCTCTCTCTCAAAATAAATAAATAAGTAAACTTTAAAAAAGTAAAAAGAAACAGGTGAAGCTGCTTTATGTTTATTTAGCCCATTATATCCCAAATATTATTTTAACACGTAATCAATATAAAAATAATTGATGAGGTATTTTGCACTCTTTCTTCCACACCGGGTGTGTATTTTTAAAAAAATGTTTATTTATTTTGGGGGGCTTAGGGAGCAGAGAGAGACAGAAAGAGAGAGACAGAGACAGAGAGACAGAGAGAGAATCCCAAGCAGAGGCTCTGACAGCGCAGAGCCCGATGTCGAATTCCACCTCATGAACCATGAGATCATGACTTGAGTCAAAATCAAGGGTCAGATGTTCAACCCGAGCCACCCAGACGCCCCTCTGGTGTAAATTTTACACTTACGGCACGTTCACTCTCACTCACTCAATTCCGAGCGCTGGGCTGCCACAGGCCAAGCAGCGGCGACCTAACGGGTCAGCACCAGCACCACAGGGGACCCCGAAGGCCGAGAGCGGGACCCCACCCGGCCCGCACAGAGGGAGGCACTTCCGTTCTACCGGCGGGGACGGAAGCCGAGGCGGA